>NW_028320044.1:257500-317500 GCF_062004578.1 Staurois parvus | reverse complement strand
TATATATATATATATATATATATATATATATAAATTGTATATTTCAAACAATACATCATTATGGCAAGGGGAGACCGTGCAAAGCTTAATTACCTTTATGATGCTCTAAGATGAACCATCAGAGTACGTAAAGAGGACCTAGCTGATGGAGAGTGTGATGAGGCCGAAGTATTATGGGTGGAACTGCACATGGGGGGCGTACTACAAAGGTAATCATTGGAGTTTGTTATAGACCTCCCAGTGTTAACCACTCGCCCTCCAGAGGATTTACCCCCCTTAATGACAACACCTTTTTTTGCTACTCCGTGCTGCACTAATTCAACTGATAATTGCTCAGTCATGCAATGCTGCACCCAAACTAAATTTCTGTCCTTTTTTTCACACAAATAGAGCTTTCTTTCAGTGGTATTTGATCACCTGTGCACTTTTTATTTTTCACACTATAAACAAAAAAGACCGAAAATGTTGAAGAAAAACAATATTTTTTACTTTCAGCTATAAAACATATATACTAAACTCAAAGTTAGTTATACATTTAGACCAAAATGTATTCTGCTACATGTTTTTGGTGAAAAAAATCCCAATAAGTGTATATTGATTGCTTTGTGTGAAAGTTATAGCGTCTACAAACTATGGTATAGATAATGGAATTTACACGGCTTTTACTTTCTGACTGCTCATCACATTTCTTGAGGTGCTAAAATACCAGGACAGTACAAACACCCCCAAACGAACCCTTTTCAGAAAGTAGACACCCTAAGCTATCTGCTGAGAGGCATATTGAGTCCATGGAAGATTTTTTTTTTTTTTCACAAGTTCCTGGAAAATGACATTTTTTTTTACACAAAGTTGTCATTTAAATGATATACTTCTCGCACAAGCCATGGGTATATGTGGAATTACACCTCAAAATACATTCTGCTACTTTTACCGAGTATGGGGGTACCACATGTGTGAGACTTTTTGGGAGCCCAGCCACATACAGGAGCCTGAAATCCAATGACCACTTTGAAAGCCTGAAGGTGCGTAACTTCCTCATTACACTTCCTCACTACCTATCACAGTTTTGAAAGGCCCTGAAATGCCAGGATAGCACCCCCCCCCCCAAATGACCCCTGTTTGTAAAGTAGACACCCCAAGGAATTTAAAAAGAGGCATGGTGAGTATTTTGCAGATCTCATTTTTTCTCACGAGGTTTTGAAATATAAAAAAAGAAAAGAAAAAATATGTTTTTGTTTTCTTTCTTCATTTTCCAAAAACTTGTGGCAACAAATGAGATCTGCAAAATACTCCCCATGCTTCTTATCAGATTCCTTGGGGTGTCTACTTTCCACAAAGGGGTCATTTGGGGGGGGGGGGGGGTTGGTGCTATCCTGGCATTTCAGGGTTTCGGAAACTGTGATAGGTAGTCAGGAAGTATAATGAGGAAATAAAGCCCTTTAAAAGCCTGAAGGTGCTTGTTGGATTTTGGGGTCCTGTACTTGGCTAGACTGCCAAAACGTCTCTCATATGTGGTACCCCCATACTCGGGAGAAGTAGCAGAATGTATTTTGGGGAGTAATTCCACATATACACATGGCTTGTGTGAGCAATAAATCATTTAAATGACAATTTTGTGTAAAAATAAATAAATAAATACATTTTGTGTCATTTTCCAAAAACTTGTGGAGAAAAAAATAAATTCTTATATTGATTCAAAATGCCTCTCAGCAAATAGTTTGGGGTAATCTACTTTCCAAAAATGGGTCATTTTGGGGGGTGGGGGCAGAAGTTAATGCCACACATCATTCACTCTTCTAATCACCTGAAGACCAAGCCTTTTCTGACACTTTTTGTTCACATGAAAAAAAATCAGTATTTTTTGCTAGGAAATGTAACCCCCCAAACATTATTCCTTTTGTTTAAAGCAGACACCCTAGTTAATAAAATGTTGGGTGCTGCAATTTTTTTTATGTCACATAGTACCCGTGCAACGATTTTTCAAACGCAATTAAAAAAAAACACTTGTTTTTTACTTTTAATGCACAAAAACACAATATATTGGCCAATTATTTGGTAACATATAAAAGATGATGGTATGCCAAGTAAATAGATGCCAAACATGAGATGATTTAAAACTGTGCATGCCCCGTCAATGGCAACAAACTGCATACGTTTTTAATATCCACAGGCAACATTTTAAAAGCCTTTACAAGCTATCATTTTAGATTTACGCTGTTTACATACCAGCACAGGGTCAATGCGCGGGGGGGGGGGGGGGGGGGGGGGCGAGGGTGCTTTTTTTTTTTTTTTTTCTTTTAAGTTATTTTGATTTTTTAAATTATTTTTACACTGTCGATTTCATTTTTTTTATCACTTTTAATGCTATCACAGGGAATGCAAATATCTCCCCTATAACTTCAATGGGCATTGTCATATATTCTTTTTTGAGAAATCTGGGGTCTATCAAACTCTAGATATCTCCTCTGCCTTTACATTATCTAATCTCACCAAGATCGGTGTGATCAGATACTTTCCCAATTTACAAATGGCGCTGCTTATATCCTGCAAAACTGAAGTGATGAAATGATCGTAGCTTCTGTTTTCTTAGACTATAGAGCTGATTGGCACCATTCCGGTCTCCTATCAGCTCTACGGTCAGCTGGCAGAAACACCGGCTGCATTCTGAGGTTCCGCCGATGGCACAGGACTTCCCGAGAAGGCTGTGGACGGCAGCAGGGGAGGGGGGCATCATCTCCCGATGTTTGTAAAAGCAATCCTGCATCTAATAGCCACTAGGATTGCTTTTACATGAAAGCCAATTTCTGGCTGAAAAAAACGATACCAGGATGATGCCTGCAGCTGTAGGTATCATCCTGGTATTAAAAAACGAGTAACTCTGGCACACAGGAGTAAAGTAGTGTAAGGGTGAAAAGGATAAAAATGATAAAATTTATAAAGTAAAAGATGATAATGGCAATATTGGCATACAAGTACTTAAAACAGGGTTTGTAATTGCATTCGTGTACAATACGTTCTTATAAGAGTCTCTCAGGCAATTTACCTGAAATCTTTTTAGCACAAAAAGACAGATTCCATCCTCAGAGCAAGCCAGCTCTGTATGCAGGGACAGAAGAAAAGAGACAGGAGGCGCCGTCTGAGTGTAGTAATAACACTGTATTTAATAGTAAAGGATTAAAAACACTCACAAAGGAAGTAATAAAACAAGCTCATCTGTGTATATGAGAGATGACCGTTCCTCAAAACGTCCTGCAGGCGCCACCGGTGGTTGGTGCAATAGCAGCTAGGCTGATGGAGATGGTGAGAGACACTGTAGTGGTCAATCCTACAGAGTGGTGGTGTTGTAGAGCCGATCCAGCGGTGTTTGTGCAGGAAGGAGCCTAGTAACCAGCATGGAACACACCGGCAGGATGTGACATCACTGGAAGAGGCAAAGGGTCAGTGAGGAGGAAGAGCACAGACATGGGAAAGTCAGGCCAATGGAAGGAGCTAGAGGCTCCGAGCGCGTAGCTTGACTTTCCCACATCTGTGCTTTTCCTCCCCACTGACCCTTTGCCTCTTCCTGTGATGTCACATCCTGCCAGTGTGTTTCATACTGGTTACTAGGCTCCTTCCTGCACAAACTCCGCTGGATCGGCTCTACAACACCACCACTCTGTAGGATTGACCACTACAGTGTCTCTCACCATCTCCATCAGCCTAGCTGCTATTGGGGAGTAAGGGGTTAACATTTTTAGGCAATAAAAGGGTTAACTGTGTGAGGGGAGTGTTTTACTAGTGGGCGAGGGTGTGTTCTTCTAATTAAAAGGTATGCGCTAATAACAAACTTATACAAAGGTGTATATCATCATCCAAAAAACATTAGTGTTTTAAATAAATAATTATAGTGTCCAAACATAAATTAGTGTCCAAAAAATATATATATATATATATATCTTCAGTGACTTGAACCAATTGTGAAAAATCCACCACCAAAGGAGATTAAATGAACTCACCAGAGCTAATGGCTGGTCAGATTATAAACCAGCAACAGCGCTTGTGCTCTGGGAGCAATGAACCCGATGTCCAAATAGATATGGTGATGTTTCAGATACTTCCAGATAATAATGATCACAGACAAACAACTTTGCAGCCCAAGCTCTTATGATGAACTTCTCCACTCTTTCTCATACCTCCATGAGAGCATGCAGTACACTCAGGGACAAAAAAGAGAACATAATGGTGCAATACGTTTTTTTCATTTATCTCTTTAATAAAAAAGGTATAAGGAAACTCACAAACAAGGTGTCCAACAGACACCAGCTTCAATCGCAAAAAAGGGTTGAGATACAGTTAGCGCTCACCGCGGATCTCTCCCATACAGCACAGAACAGCAAGGCTCTCTAATGTCCACATTGGGTAGGCTACGCCCAACCGGTTTCATCACACCGACGTCATCAAGGGGCGGTACCTTGATGACGTCGGTGTGACGAAACCGGTTGGGTGTAGCCTACCCGATGTGGACATTAGAGAGCCTTGCTGTTCTGTGCTGTATGGGAGAGATCCGCGGTGAGCGCTAACTGTATCTCAACCCTTTTTTGCGATTGAAGCTGGTGTCTGTTGGACACCTTGTTTGTGAGTTTCCTTATACCTTTTTTATTAAAGAGATAAATGAAAAAAACGTATTGCACCATTATGTTCTCTTTTTTGTCCCTGAGTGTACTGCATGCTCTCATGGAGGTATGAGAAAGAGTGGAGAAGTTCATCATAAGAGCTTGGGCTGCAAAGTTGTTTGTCTGTGATCATTATTATCTGGAAGTATCTGAAACATCACCATATCTATTTGGACATCGGGTTCATTGCTCCCAGAGCACAAGCGCTGTTGCTGGTTTATAATCTGACCAGCCATTAGCTCTGGTGAGTTCATTTAATCTCCTTTGGTGGTGGATTTTTCACAATTGGTTCAAGTCACTGAAGATATATATATATATTTTTTGGACACTAATTTATGTTTGGACACTATAATTATTTATTTAAAACACTAATGTTTTTTGGATGATGATATACACCTTTGTATAAGTTTGTTATTAGCGCATACCTTTTAATTAGGATTATTGTTGCCAAAATTTATTTTGGGTGGGATATGCTGCTGACATTTTGGTGTTTTTTGTAAGTGGCACTTTTTTCTTTTTTAATTTGGTATTGAGGGTGTGTTCTTCACAGGAACAGGCTGCTCTCCGGGAACAGCTAAGCTCTGCTCTCTGGGATAGCATGCTGGAAACTGACAGGGAGCAGAGCTGCATTGAAAACAATGCAGCTGTGCTCTGTGTCATTGTTTGCCAGCAACTGCCGGGAACCGGCAGGTAATCACTGGCCGGGACAAAGTCCACAGCAACTTAAGACCCCCCAGCAACAATAGATCTCCCACTATCAACAGTGGCCCTTCCCAGCATCAATAGACACCCCCCCCCCAGGCAAAGTTAGATACCCTCCTTTGACAATAGATCCCCCAGCAGCCAGCTACAATGGACCCTGCAGTACACCCCAGCACCCCATGCTATTACATACATTTAGTGCTGGAGGCACCTGAACTGCGTTCCCCTGCGTTCCCGCTGAAAAAAAGCCCTGGTTGTATATTTCTGTATATGCTTAAGGTAGTAATAAATCCTGAGTATTTTTTTCTTCAGCTTAAAGCATTGAGCGCAATAAAATAAACATTCCTCATTAAACTGTTAAAATTTTTACCCCACCATATGCAATTTCCAACTTACAATGCTACTGGCCCCGGTTCTGCTTTCATGAGCTTTACATCTTCACAGGAAAGAGTTAACAGTGGACAGTGCAGTCTTCAGCTAGTCTGTTAGTTTGGAGAAGGGAGGGCAGGAGGAGGAGGAGGAGGGAGGAGCAGAGGAGTGCCTTGCCATCCAAGGCTATGGGGCTGTGTGACTCTATTGATGTACACAGTGTAGGGAGACACAACTCTAGTCTCTGCATACCAGGATGCCTTTATAGGAAGCTGCAAGAAGCAAAGGAGCGACCCTGAAAAAGGAAACTTGGAGTAGTAGTCGTGGCACAATCTTAAACTGGAACATAGGCAAGGATTAAACAACTAAGAGATTCTGAGAAAGGGACATCTTTTAACAAAGTATACTTGCACAGGACATGCCCCTGCCACATCTGTAATGGCACAAAAAAGGAATGAATCAACTCACAAGCAGGGGCGGACTGACCGTTTGGAAACTCGGGCACTGCCCGAGGGCCCGGGGTCAGTAGGGGGCCCCATGAGATGCCCCTGGTACCTTTTTCATAGGCTTTTTTGAGTTTGGGCAAGGACACAGGGGCCCCATGATCCCCTATTGCCCGGGGGCCCCATGAGTTGTCAGTCCGCCCCTGGTCACAAGTGAATTTTTTCACCACTACTTTCTTTTATATTTACTTTGCTAAATAACAAATGCAATCATAAGGCGGGTGAATAAACGTTTTGTGTAATGGAACACTTTTGGTAGTTAAAGTTGAACTCCAGCCTTACCTTACGTCTTGCACAGTTGTACAGGTTCTGTAATGAAATTGCTTACTCTGATTTCACTGCACACTGTGAGCTTATGTAAAGGTCAGAATACCCACATGTGATTCTAAGGCTTCTTGACTGAAGGCCTCCTGGACCGAAAGAAATAAAATCCAATCAATGAAAGGGCTGGGTCAGAGACTTGTAGGCTGGGGAGGAAAGAGCCAAATGATGTCCTCCCGGCAGGAAATTAGGTTGGCTCTGTTTGACTTGCTTTAGATTCTAAAGTATACTGTGAGAAGCTCACAGTGTGCACAAGAATCTGCAGTAGGTCAGGCACTTAGTTCTGCATTATGGGATGTGGAGTGGTGTGGCCACTCTTCCCATACTTCATAAACTGAGATATTTCTGCATATGTATAATACAGAGTGATATGTCAATTCCTATTTTATCAATTGTTTAAAATGTTAGAAACTGAAATTCAGCTTTGAGTGAAAAATTGTGGTGCTTCAAGCCCCATTTTCCCTAATCTTTCCCAGAACATTTGTATTTCAGTAATTCAGTGTCATTGTGACGTATTATTGACCTTTTATTGTAAAAACGAACAGGAGAGGACATGGTGAAAATTCCATGTTGAATCATGACTAGAATGTGTTAGTATTTATTATTCTACACTGGGTACAAAACTGGAGTTAACCTTTGGATGCTATTTTTCAGCAAATAACTTACTGCAATGCCATGCAAAAGTTTGGATCAGCCTTTCTCAACCTTTTTACCCCAGAGGAACTCCCTGCTAAAAAAAAGTCATTGGGAGTCAGTGGGAAAATGCTCTGACCTTAGTGGTCAGGGAAGAATTGCCCCCTTATAGTGGTGGTCAGAATGCCAGCCTTTCAGACCGCTAAAAAGATCATTGATGCTTCTGACTCTGCCAAGGGACATTGGACCTGGAACTATCCAGGAACCATCAGATGGGAGGGCAGTCAGCAACAATTTAAGGAACCCCCAGCCAACCTCCTGAGGAACCTTAGGGTTCCACATAACTATGGTTGAGAATGACTGGTTTGTTCTCTATCTTTGTGGTATTAGACATTTTTTATGTATTTTGGGAAGCCAGTGTTCAGCTGTTTATAATAGAGGAGGTGCGAGCGCCTTAAGTAAAACTTGTCCAACAAAAGCTGCTGTGCACAGAAAGGTAACCAATAGCACCCTTAAATATAGATAGCAAACAAGAGAGTGCAGCGCTGGAATAAATAAATTGTCCAAAAAAACTCTGCATATAAAATCAATAAGAACATCAAATATAGAATAAAGCAATCATAAATCATTCAAATAAAAACAAATAATAAATAAATCAGAATGGATCGAAAGTTCCAATGTAAACAATATATGAAGTGACTTTCGTGCTCAATGACATTGGGTCCGGTATCGGTGCAATAGTGGTAAAGGTAATGCGCACTCACTGGACGCGCAAAAACATATGCGCCTTATATTAAAATCCAGATGTCATCAGATAGGAATTAAGTAGATGGACTTCCCTCTCAGAGATGGTGGGTCGTCAGGTTAGTTGTTATGGGCTTTGGTAAAGGTGGTCCTCGTCCTTTAAAACTCCTTTGCATTCAAATTGGAGTGACTCCTTGGATATGCAGATCAGCCCTCAGGATATGGTAATCTATCCAAGAATGGTGGGTCTGCTAATTAAAGAGCTCCCCCAGGGGGTAAGGACAAGGAAACTCCCATAGTGTAGTAATTAGAATCAACTTTATTGTGATGCATCAGAAAGATAAAAAACAGACAGGACTAACCATCTGATGACACTGTTTGAGAACGCCCAGTGGGAGGGGCGAAACGCGTCGAGGCACTTCCGGTCCGCTTTACTAACGTCATATGTCACTTCCGATAGTTGTGGGATTTCTGCAGTATATCCTGGATGGTTTTCTGATGATGTTTGGCCGTTGTAGGCTACATAATAAAGAGCCTTTTATATTGCTGCATACCATGAATGACCTGGCATCATTATTATATATTTAAGAAGAAGTTAGTAGCAATATTTAGATTGTAAGCTCGAAAGAGCAGGGCCCTCGAACCCCTCGTGTAGTGTATTGTTACTGTCTTGTCTCATGTTCTGTCCCCCACTATAATGTACAGCGCTGAGCATACCCTTTGGCGCTATATAAATACCGTATATACTCGAGTATAAGCCGACCCGAATATAAGCCGAGGTACCTAATTTTACCACAAAAAACTGGGAAAAACGATTGACTCGAGTATAAGCCGAGGGTGGGAACACCAGTGGGAAGAATCGTGCCTCATCATTGGTGTCAGTGGGAGGAATAGTGCCCCATCATTGGTATCAGTGGGAGGAATAGTGCCCCATCATTGGTGTCAGTGGGAGGAATAGTGCCCCATCATTGGTATCAGTGGGAGGAATAGTGCCCCATCATTGGTGTCAGTGGGAGGAATAGTGCCCCATCATTGATATCAGTGGGAGGAATAGTGCCCCATCATTGGTATCAGTGGGAGGAATAGTGCCCCATCATTGGTGTCAGTGGGAGGAATAGCGCCCCATCATTGGTGTCAGTGGGAGGAATAGTGTCCCATCATTGGTATCAGTGGCAGGAATAGTGCCCCATCATTGGTATCAGTGGGAGGAATAGTGTCCCATCATTGGTATCAGTGGCAGGAATAGTGTCCCATCATTGGTATCAGTGGGGGGAATAGCACCCCATTATTGGTGTCAGTGGAATAGTGCCCCATCTTTGGTGTCAGTGGGAGGAATAGTGTCCCATCATTGGTGTCAGTGGGAGGAATAGTGTCCCATCATTGGTGTCAGTGGGGGGGTGGAGGAATAGTGCCCCATCGTTGGTGTCAGTGGGGGGGTGGAGGAATAGTGCCCCATCGTTGGTGTCAGTGGGGGGGAGGAAAAGTGCCCCATCGTTGATGTCAGTGGGGGGGAGGAATAGTATCCCATGATTGGTGTCAGTGGGGGGTGGGATAGTGCTCCATGATTGGTGTCAGTGGGGGGTGGAATAGTGCCCCATCTTTGGTGTCAGTGGGGGGGGGGGGAGGAATAGTGCCCAATCGTTGGTGTCAGTGGGGGGGGAGGAAAAGTGCCCCATCGTTGGTGTCAGTGGGAGGAATAATGCCCCATCATTGGTATCAGTGACACCAACGATGGGGCACTATTCCTCCCACTGACACTTGCTGACCCCTGTTCCAGTATGGTGTTGCTGCAGCCAGCATATGTGGTTGCAGCAGCACCTAAGCACGGCACACTTACCTGCATCTCCTTCACTCGATTTTCACGGGGCCGCTCAGCTCCGCCTCCTTGCCAGTGATTGGCCGCCTGTGTGCCTTTCCTGAGCTACAGTTCTGGCGGCCAATCACCGGTGAGAATGCGGAGCTGAGCAGCCACGCGAACATCCAGTGGACGAACCGAATGAAGGAGCAGCCGCGCTTCCTGGACCGGATCGTCGTGGGACCGGAGCCAGGTAAGAGACAGCAGCCCCCTGCAGACGTTGACTCAAGTATAAGCCGAGGGGGCCGTTTTTCAGCACAAAAAATGTGCTGAAAAACTCGGCTTATACTCGAGTATATACGGTACTGTATAATAATAATAATAATAATAATGCTATATTCTCTTCTTTGGCACAACGGTGGAGCGTTTTGTTTGGAGAAAGGAGTTGAAGAATCTTCTTAGTCTGGTGTGGTGGAATGGAGGTCTGGAGGCATTAAAAGGGGTGTAAGATCCCTAAAAGTCCTAAAAGGCTTACTATTCGCCAATATCTGGTGAGTGCGATTAATATTGGTTTCTCACTGGTGGATGGTGGAAGCACTTATTACAGAAGGATAATCACATTATATATTTATTCGTTTTTGGGGAAGCACTTTGAAGTTGAAGAAAAAGGCTAAAGTTTCATAATGTTATATATATATTTTGATGATTTTTGATATTTTGATGGACACATTCATTTTGGACACTTTAAATCACATTATGAGTTTTTCATTTTATGTGGATATTATGTGAAATTTATTATATTTTTGTTTGTTGGACACATTTATTTTGGACACTTCTAAATTTTTATACTAGTATTTTTCTTTTTAGGTATCATTTGTTTGGTATTGCGCTGTTTATTTGATTAATTTGATGATTTAGTGTTTACACTGGTGCACAGCAGCATGTTATATTTTAGTGGGAGGGGTTTGTTCTGTGGCGCAGGAGTATATATTTATAAATTAACATTACTGACTTCCTACTGAAATTGTTACTATTGTAGAATAAATTGGGACTTTAATGTATACCTTCAAAGTATATCACAAGAGGGAGAATAAAAATCCAAATTCTCTGGCCATTTAAAATAATTTCCAAAAAGTTTATCTCATAGAAATATTACAGATATTTTTTAGTATTAAACATTTTTAGTATAAAACAAGCTAAAAAAAACAAGGCTGCCACCACATGTGCTTGTAATTACACGGGAAGAAATACCATTAAAGGTCCAGTCCAATTCTAATCCATATACATTGTTTTTGTCACGGACCCCCTGGCACCCCACCAGGGATGAACTGACCATTTGGAAACTCGGGGAACTGCCCAAGGGCCCGGGGTAAGTAGGGGGCCCCATGAGATGCCCCTGGTACCTTTTTCATAGGCTTTTTTAAGTTTGGGCAAGGATACAGAGGCCCCATGATCCCCTATTGTCTGGGGGCCCCATGAGTTGTCAGTCTGCCCCTGCACCCCACCTGGTTGCTTTTGTCAGAGAGCTGCTTCCCCGCCTCTGAAACACAGGAACAAGGTATTATAGCTGGGCATTGCACCCAAGAACTAGATGACATTAGCTTAGGTGTAAACAAGAACTCTTTTATTAAACAGAAATACAAGTTTTTATATACTTCAAAAATAGGGGCAGTCCCCACATGAACAATAAAACAAATATTACACATTGGGATGAACATCCCACACTGATTAGGTAATGATGTAAAGTTAACACAAGACAAGTCCCTTCAAGTAGGAACCACCAGGAGGATTAGCCAACAGACAGAAACAATTGGTGACTTAATTAACTCAGTTAACAATGGGAGAAAGACACAACAGTAAACACATACCACCTTAATAAACAGATTACATCTGGTTGTTTTGAGCTGCTTATTTTAACATCTGCTCTGAGTCTAGGAGGGGATTGAATTAGTCAATACTGGTTTCAGCACAGAGGCCCCAAATCTGTATCCTTGTCTTCCAATTCTCAGAGCTTGTGTGTTTCCGGGAGACATGGACTTGAATCTGAAGTAAAACTACTCCAAAAGGTCTTCCAGGCAAACACCTCCCAAAGGATAAAGCCCCCTCAAAGACCAGGGCCCATAGTCAGTAGGCAAGAGGCTAGTCCCCTCCAAAGGACCCTGTCCCAGTTGGGTCTGTCACAGTTTGCAATCTGAAGGGATGGTTTTGGACCTGCGAAACACATTTGGCTACACTTTTGACTGTCCTTCTGACCTTTATTGGAAAAAGTAGCATATGGACCTTTTAGCAGTAAGGTGGTGCTTCAGTTTATAGTTTTGTTTCTTTAACCTCTTCCCGTCCTGCCCGATAAATGGCCAGATAGGAGCATTGCCGATGTGGGTAGATGCGCTCGGCACCGCAACCAGTACCCAGTGTGTCTGGAGAACATAGATCGCTGTACGGGACCTCTAAGGGAGGTCCCAATTCATGTGATCACTGATTGGCCAATCAGCGATCACATGAACAGTCGTAAGCAAGATGTCACTTCCTGACATCAATGCCTACTACTTGTGAAATCTGTGAATGATCACAGAGGTCACATGGTACAGGGCTGACCAATCACAGCTCACACAGTATTTTTCAATGGCTGCAGGAATGCAGCCAGAGAGAAGGAGAAATTATTGCTTTTACAGCATTTCTGAGTATAAAAGCAATCAGTGTAAAAAAAAGAAAATCTTCATCACCCCCACAAGTAGTACAGTGTCACTATGGTGACACTGTACTGCTAGGGTGACAGTATGTTAAGAAAAAAAAAAGAACTAAAAGATAGATGAATACATTTTATCCAAGATTTATGAAGAAAGATTATTTATTTGCAAAATGTTATAAGAAAAACATTTTTGGTCTTTTTCATTTATATAGCAAAAAAAATTAAAATCCCAGTGGTGAATAAATACCACCAAAATAAATTTTATCTGTCTCAAAAAAATGCTAAAAAATTCATATGGGTACAGTGTTGCATGACCGCGTAATTATCACTAAAATTGTGATAGCGCTGAAAGCTGAAAATTGGCCTGGACAGGAAGGGGGTGAAAGTGTCCGGACTTGAAGTGGTTAAACAATATGTCCTTTTAAAACAGATCCAAATACAGTATTGGCTTCATTGCTATGTAGCATTATTGTTCACTCTATTGCCATACATTAATAGAGAAGGTAAATTACATGTTTTCTCATTATAATAACCTTGGTTGTAACGTACAAGAAGCACAGAGAGAGAGCACACACAGGCAGATCACACGGAACCCGATGTGCAGCCGTCTCATGTTTTTCAGGGTACAGACAATAGATCCGTTAGTCCACAGATCCACATAAGACACACCAATACAGTAAAGTTCTCTGGAAGGCAATATGGGACAACAGGGGGCCGATAGTCCACAGAGTTCAATAGGACAGTGGGGTGGAGGTTCCGTGAGAATTGGGGTTCATGGGGAGAATTGGGCTCAGTCTTTTGGGCAGCACGGGGTTAGTCTACTTACCGGATGCAGGGAAGCAGAGAGAGAGAGAGAGAAAGAAAGGTGGAAGGAAGGAGGGAAAGAAAGAAAGGAGGGAAAGAAGGAAGGAGGGCAAGAGAAGGGAAAAAAAGAAGAAATAAGGGAAAGAAAGAAGGAGGGAAAAAAAAGGAAGAGGGAAACAGGAGACAGAGAGAAGGAAATAAAAAGAGATGTATAGAAGGAAGGAAATAAAAAACAAAAGAAGGAAGGAGGGAAAGAAAGAAGAAGGGAAGGAAGGAGAGAGAGATAGAAAGACGCAGTAGGGAAAGAAGGAAGGAAAGAAAAATGTGGGAAACGAGACAGACAGAGAGAGAGAGAGAGAGAAAAAGAGACCTATAGAAGGAGGGAAAGAGAGCAAGAAAGAAGGAGGGAAAGAAAGAAAGGAGGGAAAAGGGAGACAGAGAGAGAGAGAGAGAGGGGGGGGGGGCAGGAGACAGAGAGAGAGAGAAAGAAAAAGAACAAGAAATGTATAGAAGGAGGGAAAGAAAGAAGGAAAGAAAGAAAGAAAGAAAGGAGGGAAAAGGGAGAGGGAGAGAGAGAGAGAGAGAGAAGGAGGGAAGGAAGGAGGGAAAGAAAGAAGGAGGAGGTAAACAGGAGCCAGAGAGAGAGAGAAAGAAAAATATGTATAGAAGGAGGGAAAGAAAGAGAGAAAGACGGAAGGAAAGAAACAGGGAAAGAGGGAAAGAAAGAGGGAAGGAGGGAAATAAAAGGAGGGAAAGAAGAGAAGGAGGGAAACATGAGACAGAGAGAGAGAGGAAGAAAGAGAGACATGTAAAAGGAGGGAAAGAGAAGGAAGGAAAGAAGTAATAAGGAAAGAAAGAAAGAAAGAAAGAAAGAAAGAAAGAAAGAGAGAAAGAAAGAAAGCAGGAGGGAAGGAAGGAGAGAGAGAGAGAGAGAGAGAGAGGGGGGGGGGAGAAGCAGTAGGGAAAGAAGGAAGGAGGAAAGAAAAAATGTGGGAAACAGGAGACAGAGACAGAGAGGAAAGAGAGACCTATAGAAGGAGGGAAAGAGATCAAGAAAGAAGGAGGGAAAGAAAGAAAGAGGGAAGGAAGGAAGGAAGGAAGGAAGGAAGGAAGGAAGGAAGGAAGGAAGGAAGGAAAGAGAGAGAGAAAGAAAGAAAGAAAGAAAGAAAGAAAGGTGGGAAAAGGGAGAGAGAGAGATAGACAGAAGGAGGGAAGGAAGGAGGGAAAGAAAGAAGGAGGAGGTAAACAGGAGACAGAGCAGTAGAGAAGAAGGAAGGAGGGAAAGAAAAAAATGTGGGAAACAGGAGAGAGAGAGAGAGAGAGAGAGAGAGAGAGAGAGAGAGAGAGAGAGAGCTATAGAAGGAGGGAAAGAGAAAGAAAGAGAGCAAGAAAGAAGGAGGGAAAGAGAAAAGGAAGGAAGGAAGAAAGGAAGGAAGGAAAGAAAGAAAGAAAGAAAGAAAGAAAGAAAGGAAAGAAAGAGAAAGAAAGAAAGAAAGAAAGAAAGAAAGAAAAAAGGAGGGAAAAGGGAGAGAGAGAGAGAGAGAGAGAGAGAGAGAGAGAGAAGGGAAACAGAAGACAGAGAGAGAGAAAAAGAAAAAGAACAAGAGATGTATAGAAGGAGGGAAAGAAAGAAAGAGAGAGATAGACAGAAGGAGGGAAGGAAGGAGGGAAAGAAAGAAGGAGGAGGTAAACAGGAGACAGAGAGAGAGAAAGAAAAATATGTATAGAAGGAGGGAAAGAAAGAAAGAGATAAAGACGGAAGGAAAGAAACAGGGAAAGAGGGAGAGATGGAAGGAAGGAAAGAAAGAGGGAAATAAAAAGGAGGGAAAGAAAGAGAAGGAGGGAAACATGAGACAGAGAGAGAGAGAGGAAGAAAGAGAGACATGTAGAAGGAGGGAAAGAGAAGGAAGGAAAGAAGTAATAAGGGAAAGAAAGAAAGAAAGAAAGAAAGAAAGAAAGAAAGAAAGAAAGAAAGAAAGAAAGAAAGAAAGAAAGAAAGAAAGAAAGAAGGAGGGAAGGAAGGAGAGAGATAGAAAGAAGAAGTAGGGAAAGAAGGAAGGAGGGAAAGAAAAAAAATCTGGGAAACAAGAGACAGAGAGAGAAAGAAAGAGAGACCTATAGAAGGAGGGAAAGAGAAAGAAAGAGAGCAAGAAAGAAGGAGGGAAAGAAGGAGGGAAAGAGAGAAAGAAAGAAAGAAAGAAAGAAGGAGGGAAAAGGGAGAGAGAGGGGGGGGGAGAGGAAACAGGAGACAGAGAGAGAAAAAAGAACAAGATGTATAGAAGGAGGGAGGGAAAGAAAGAAAGAAAGAAGGAGGGAAAGAAAGAGAGAGAGAGAGAGAGAGAGAGAGGGGGGGGGGAGAGAAGGGAAACAGGAGACAGAGAGAGAGAAAAAGAACAAGAGATGTATAGAAAGAGGGGAAGAAAGAAAGAGAGAGATAGACAGAAGGAGGGAAGGAAGGAGGGAAAGAAAGAAGGAGGAGGTAAACAGGAGACAGAGAGAGGGAAAGAAAAATATGTATAGAAGGAGGGAAAGAAAGAAAGAAAGAAAGAGATAAAGGCGGAAGGAAAGAAACAGGGAAAGAGGGAGAGATGGAAGGAGGGAAAGAAAGAGGGAAGAAGGGAAATAAAAAGGAGGAAAAGAAAGAGAAGGAGGGAAACATGAGACAGAGAGAGAGAGAGAGAGAGAGAGAGAGAGGAAGAAAGAGAGACATGTAGAAGGAGGGAAAGAGAAGGAAGGAAAGAAGTAATAAGGGAAAGAAAAAGAAAGAAAGAAAGAAAGAGAGAGAGAGAGAAAGAAAGAAAGAAAGAAAGAAAAGAAAGAAAGAAAGAAAGAAAGAAGAAAGAAAGAAGAAAGAAAGAAAGAAAGAAAGAGAAAGAAGGGAAACAGGAGAGAGAGAGAGAGAAGAGACATATAAAAGGAGAGAAAGAAAGAAGGAGGAGGGAAACAGGAGACAGAGAGAGAGAAAGAAAAAGATGTATAGAAGGTGGGAAAGAAAGAGGGAAGGGGGAAATAAAAAGGAGGGAAATAAAGAGAAGGAGGGAAACAGGAGACAGAGAGGGAGGGAGGGAGACAGAGAGAGGGAGAGAGAGGGGGGGGGGGAGGGAGAGAGAGAGACATATAGAAGGAGGGAAAGAGAAGGAAGGAAGAAATAAGGGAAATGGGGAGAGGATAGAAAGAAGAGGGAGAGGGAGAGAGAAGGGAAACAGGAGACAGAGAGAGAGAGAGAAAAAGAACAAGAGATGTATAGAAGGAGGGGAAGAAAGAAAGCGAGAGAGAGACAGAAGGAGGGAAGGAAGGAGGGAAAGAAAGAAGGAGAGAAGGAAGGAAGGAAGGAAGGAAGGAAGGAAGGAAAGAAAGAAAGAAAGAAAGAAAGAAAGAAAGAAAGAAAGAAAGAAAGAAAGAAAGAAAGAAAGAAAGAAAGAAGAAAGAAAGAAAGAAAGAAGGAGGGAAAAGGGAGAGAGAGAGAGAGAAGGGAAACAGAAGACAGAGAGAGAGAAAAAGAAAAAGAACAAGAGATGTATAGAAGGAGGGAAAGAAAGAAAGAGAGAGATAGACAGAAGGAGGGAAGGAAGGAGGGAAAGAAAGAAGGAAAAGGTAAACAGGAGACAGAGAGAGAGAAAGAAAAATATGTATAGAAGGAGGGAAAGAAAGAAAGAGATAAAGACGGAAGGAAAGAAACAGGGAAAGAGGGAGAGATGGAAGGAAGGAAAGAAAGAGGGAAATAAAAAGGAGGGAAGAAAGAGAAGGAGGGAAACATGAGACAGAGAGAGAGAGAGGAAGAAAGAGAGACATGTAGAAGGAGGGAAAGAGAAGGAAGGAAAGAAGTAATAAGGGAAAGAAAGAAAGAAAGAAAGAAAGAAGGAGGGAAGGAAGGAAGGAGAGAGATAGAAAGAAGAAGTAGGGAAAGAAGGAAGGAGGGAAAGAAAAAATCTGGGAAACAAGAGACAGAGAGAGAAAGAAAGAGAGACCTATAGAAGGAGGGAAAGAGAAAGAAAGAGAGCAAGAAAGAAGGAGGGAAAGAAGGAGGGAAAGAAAGAAAGAGAGAAAGAAAGAAAGAAAGAAAGAAAGAAAGAAAGAAGAAAGAAAGAAAGAAAGAAAGAAAGAAAGGAGGGAAAAGGGAGAGAGAGGGGGGAGAGAGGAAACAGGAGACAGAGAGAGAGAGAGGAAGAAAGAGAGACATGTAGAAGGAGGGAAAGAGAAGGAAGGAAAGAAGTAATAAGGGAAAGAAAGAAAGAAAGAAAGAAAGAAAGAAAGAAAGAAAGAAGCAATAGGGAAAGAAGGAAGAAGGGAAAGAAAAAATCTGGGAAACAGGAGACAGAGACAGAGAGAGAGAGAAAGAAAGAGAGACCTATAGAAGGAAGGAAAGAGAAAGAAAGAGAGCAAGAAAGAAGGAGGGAAAGAAGAAAGAAAGAAAGAAAGAAAGAAAGAAAGAAAGAAAGAAAGAGAAGGGAAACAGGAGAGAGAGAGAGAGAGAGAGAGAGAGAGAGAAGAGACATATAGAAGGAGAGAAAGAAAGAAGGAGGAGGGAAACAGGAGACAGAGAGAGAGAAAGAAAAAGATGTATAGAAGGTGGGAAAGAAAGAGGGAAGGGGGGAAATAAAAAGGAGGGAAATAAAGAGAAGGAGGGAAACAGGAGACAGAGAGGGAGGGAGGGAGAGAGAGAGAGGGAGAGAGAGAGAGAGAGGGGGGGGAGGGAGAGAGAGAGACATATAGAAGGAGGGAAAGAGAAGGAAGGAAGGAAGAAATAAGGGAAATGGGGAGAGGATAGAAAGAAGAGGGAGAGGGAGAGAGAAGGGAAACAGGAGACAGAGAGAGAGAGAAAAAGAACAAGAGATGTATAGAAGGAGGGGAAGAAAGAAAGAGAGAGAGAGACAGAAGGAGGGAAGGAAGGAGGGAAAGAAAGGAGAGAAGGAAGGAAGGAGGAAGGAAGGAAGGAAGGAAGGAAGGAAAGAAAGAAAGAAAGAAAGAAAGAAAGAAAGAAAGAAAGAAAGAAAGAAAGAAAGAAAGAAAGAAAGAAGGAGGGAAAAGGGAGAGAGAGAGAGAAGGGAAACAGAAGACAGAGAGAGAGAAAAAGAAAAGAACAAGAGATGTATAGAAGGAGGGAAAGAAAGAAAGAGAGAGATAGACAGAAGGAGGGAAGGAAGGAGGGAAAGAAAGAAGGAAAAGGTAAACAGGAGACAGAGAGAGAGAAAGAAAAATATGTATAGAAGGAGGGAAAGAAAGAAAGAGATAAAGACGGAAGGAAAGAAAAAGGGAAAGAGGGAGAGATGGAAGGAAGGAAAGAAAGAGGGAAATAAAAAGGAGGGAAAGAAAGAGAAGGAGGGAAACATGAGACAGAGAGAGAGAGAGGAAGAAAGAGAGACATGTAGAAGGAGGGAAAGAGAAGGAAGGAAAGAAGTAATAAGGGAAAGAAAGAAAGAAAGAAAGAAAGAAAGAAAGAAAGAAAGAAAGAAAGAAAGAAAGAAAGAAAGAAAGAAAGAAAGAGAAAGAGAAAGAAAGAAAGAAAGAAGCAATAGGGAAAGAAGGAAGAAGGGAAAGAAAAAATCTGGGAAACAGGAGACAGAGACAGAGAGAGAGAGAAAGAAAGAGAGACCTATAGAAGGAGGGAAAGAGAAAGAAAGAGAGCAAGAAAGAAGGAGGGAAAGAAGGAGGGAAAGAGAAAGAAAGAGAGCAAGAAAGAAGGAGGGAAAGAAAGAAAGAAAGAAAGAAAGAAAGAAAGAAAGAAAGAAAGGAAAGAAAGAAAGAAAGAAAGAAAGAAAAAAGGAGGGAAAAGGGGGGGGGGAGAGAGAGAGAGAGAGAAGGGAAACAGGAGACAGACAGAGAGAAAAAGAACAAGATGTATAGAAGGAGGGAAAGAAAGAAAGAAGGAGGGAAAGAAAGAAGGAAGGAAGGAAGGAAAGAAAGAAAGAAAGAAAGAAAGAGAAAGAGAGAGAGAGAGAGAGAGGGGGGAGGGAGAGAGAGACATATAGAAGGAGGGAAAGCGAAGGAAGGAAGGAAGAAATAAGGGAAATGGGGAGAGGATAGAAAGAAAGAAAGAAACAGGAGACAGAGAGAGAGAGAGAGAGAGAAAAAGATGTATAGAAGGAGGGAAAGAAAGAAAGAAGGAGGGAAGAAATGAGGGAAAGAAAGGAGGATTGAAACAGGAGACAGAGAGGGAAAGAAAAAGAGATGTATAGGAGGAAAAGAAAGAAGGAAAGAGGGAAAGAAGGAAAGAGAGAAAGCAGCAGGAGGGAAAGAAATAATGTGGGAAATAGGAGACACAGAGAGGAAAAGAAAGAGAGACGTATAGAAGGAGAGAAAGAGAAAGAAAGAGAGAGGGAAAGAAGGAGGGAAAGAAAGGAGGGAAAGAAAGAAGGAAATAAAGAAGGAAAGAAAGAGAGAAGAAGAAGAAAGAAAGAAGAAAGAAAGAAAGAAAGAAAGAAAGAAAGAAAGAAAGGAAAGAAGAAAGAAAGAAAAAGAGAAAGAAAGAAAGAAAAAGGAGGGAAAAGGGGGGGGGGAGAGAGAGAGAAGGGAAACAGGAGACAGACAGAGAGAAAAAGAACAAGATGTATAGAAGGAGGGAAAGAAAGAAAGAGGAGGGAAAGAAAGAAGGAAGGAAGGAAAGAAAGAAAGAAATAAAGAGACAGAGAGAGAGAGAGGGAGAGGGAGAGAGAGACATATAGAAGGAGGGAAAGCGAAGGAAGGAAGGAAGGAAGAAATAAGGGAAATGGGGAGAGGATAGAAAGAAAGAAAGAAAGAAACAGGAGACAGAGAGAGAGAGAGAAAAAAAAAGATGTATAGAAGGAGGGAAAGAAAGAAAGAAGGAGGGAAGAAATGAGGGAAAGAAAGGAGGATTGAAACAGGAGACAGAGAGGGAAAGAAAAAGAGATGTATAGAAGGAGGAAAAGAAAGAAGGAAAGAGGGAAAGAAGGAAAGAGAGAAAGCAGCAGGAGGGAAAGAAAGAATGTGGGAAATAGGAGACACAGAGAGAGAAAGAAAGAGAGACATATAGAAGGAGCGAAAGAGAAAGAAAGAGAGAGGGAAAGAAGGAGGGAAAGAAAGGAGGGAAAGAAAGAAGGAAAGAAGGAAATAAAGAAGGAAAGAAAGAGAGAAAGAAAGAAAGAAAGAAAGGAAAGAAGAAAGAAAGAAAAAGAGAAAGAAAGAAAGAAAAAAGGAGGGAAAAGGGGGGGGGGGGAGGGAGAGAGAGAGAGAGAGAGAGAGAGAGAAGGGAAACAGGAGACAGACAGAGAGAAAAAGAACAATATGTATAGAAGGAGGTAAAGAAAGAAAGAAAGAAGGAGGGAAAGAAAGAAGGAAGGAAGGAAAGAAAGAAAGAAAGGAAGAAAGAAAGAAAGAAAGAAAGAAAGAGAAAGAAAGAAAGAAAGAAAGAGAGAGAGGGGAGAGGGAGAGAGAGACATATAGAAGGAGGGAAAGCGAAGGAAGGAAGGAAGAAATAAGGGAAATGGGGAGAGGATAGAAAGAAAGAAAGAAACAGGAGACAGAGAGAGAGAGAGAGAGAGAGAAAAAAAAAGATGTATAGAAGGAGGGAAAGAAAGAAAGAAGGAGGGAAGAAATGTGGGAAAGAAAGGAGGATTGAAACAGGAGACAGAGAGGGAAAGAAAAAGAGATGTATAGAAGGAGGAAAAGAAAGAAGGAAAGAGGGAAAGAAGGAAAGAGAGAAAGCAGCAGGAGGGAAAGAAAGAATGTGGGAAATAGGAGACACCGAGAGAGAAAGAAAGAGAGACATATAGAAGGAGCGAAAGAGAAAGAAAGAAAGAAGGAGGGAAAGAAAGAAGGAAGGAAGGAAAGAAAGAAAGAAATAAAGAGACAGAGAGAGAGAGAGGGGAGAGGGAGAGAGAGACATATAGAAGGAGGGAAAGCGAAGGAAGGAAGGAAGAAATAAGGGAAATGGGGAGAGGATAGAAAGAAAGAAAGAAACAGGAGACAGAGAGAGAGAGAGAAAAAAAAAAGATGTATAGAAGGAGGGAAAGAAAGAAAGAGGAGGGAAGAAATGAGGGAAAGAAAGGAGGATTGAAACAGGAGACAGAGAGGGAAAGAAAAAGAGATGTATAGAAGGAGGAAAAGAAAGAAGGAAAGAGGGAAAGAAGGAAAGAGAGAAATCAGCAGGAGGGAAAGAAAGAATGTGGGAAATAGGAGACACAGAGAGAGAAAGAAAGAGAGACATACAGTTGTGTCCAAAATTATTCAACCCCCAATGCTGTAAAGGGGTTTAGGGACTATAGTGTACATTTGGAATTGTATTCAGAATCAAATCCTACAAGGACGTTGTAACTACCCAAATGCAACTAAAATGACATCAATTGTTTATGTAATACAGTAGTAAATGGTTCTTATGTGGTTTCTTCATTGCCACAATTATTCAACCCCTTAAAGACTACCACTCTGAAGAACAGAGGTTCATACAGGTGCTTTCCATCAGGTATTGAAAACACCTGTGGATGTCACCGAGCAGCAATCAAGCATAATAAGCACCAATTAGGCAGCTTTAAAATGACTGTGATACTCAGCTCCTTCTAGACATTTACTGGTGTGGTTACAAACATGGTGAAGGCAAGAGAATGGTCCAGGAAGACAAGAGAAGAGGTGATTTCTCTTCACAGGAAGGGCAATGGCTATAAGAAGATTGCAAAGATGTTAAACATACCAAGAGACACCTTAGGAAGCATCATTCGCAAATTCAAGGCAAAGGGCACTGTTGAAACGCTACCTGGTCGTGGCAGAAAGAAGATGCTGACTTCGACTGCTGTGCGCTACCTGAAGCGTAGAGTGGAGAGAAGTCCCCGTGTGACTGCTGAGGAACTGAGAAAAGATTTGTCAGATGTGGGTACAGAAGTTTCAGCCCAGACAATAAGACGCACACTGCGTAATGAAGGCCTCCGTGCCAGAACTCCCAGGCGTACCCCCTTGCTGTCTCCAAAGAATAAGAAGAGTCGACTGCAGTATGCCAAAAGCCATGTGGACAAACCACAAAAGTTGTGGGATAGTGTTCTGTGGACTGATGAAACAAAATTAGAACTGTTTGGGCCCATGGATCAACGCTATGTTTGGGAGGAGGAAGAACAAGGCCTATGATGAAAAGAACACCTTGCCTACTGTGAAGCATGGTGGAGGGTCAATCATGCTTTGGGGCTGTTTTGCTTCTGCAGGTACAGGGAAGCTTCAGCGTGTGCAAGGTACCATGAATTCTCTTCAGTACCAGGAGATATTGGATGGAAACGTGATGCAGTCCGTCACACACCTGAGGCTTGGGAGACGTTGGACCTTTCAACAGGACAATGATCCCAAGCATACCTCCAAGTCCACTAGAGCATGGTTGCAGAGGAAAGGCTGGAACATTTTGGAGTGGCCATCGCAGTCACCAGACTTAAATCCGATTGAGAACCTCTGGTGGGACTTAAAGAAAGCAGTTGCAGTGCGCAAGCCTAAGAATGTGACTGAACTGGAGGCCTTTGCCCATGAAGAATGGGCGAAGATACCCGTAGATCGCTGCAAGACACTTGTGTCAAGCTATGCTTCACGTTTAAAAGCTGTTATAACTGTAAAAGGATGCTGTACTAAGTACTAAGATTGAATGTCACTTGGGGGTTGAATAAAACTGATAATGCTGTGAGCACAGAAAAGACATTTGTGGTTATTTCATTATAACTGTTATGTTATATTTGTCTGACCTACAAGTGCCTCTTTAATGTAAATGTAAGCAAGATGACTGAATGATCAAAAGCAATGTCAAACTGGCCAAAACACTCAATTTCAGTGGGGGTTGAATAATTTTGGACACAACTGTATAGAAGGAGCGAAAGAGAAAGAAAGAGAGAGGGAAAGAAGGAGGGAAAGAAAGGAGGGAAAGAAAGAAGGAAAGAAGGAAATAAAGAAGGAAAGAAAGAGAGAAAGAAAGAAAGAAAGAAAGAAAGAAAGAAAGGAAAGAAGAAAGAAAGAAAAAGAGAAAGAAAGAAAGAAAAAAGGAGGGAAAAGGGGGGGGGGAGGGAGAGAGAGAGAGAGAGAGAGAGAGAAGGGAAACAGGAGACAGACAGAGAGAAAAAGAACAATATGTATAGAAGGAGGTAAAGAAAGAAAGAAGGAGGGAAAGAAAGAAGGAAGGAAGGAAAGAAAGAAAGAAAGAAAGAAAGAAAGAGAGAGAGAGGGGAGAGGGAGAGAGAGACATATAGAAGGAGGGAAAGCGAAGGAAGGAAGGAAGAAATAAGGGAAATGGGGAGAGGATAGAAGGAAAGAAAGAAACAGGAGACAGAGAGAGAGAGAGAGAGAGAGAGAGAAAAAAAGATGTATAGAAGGAGGGAAAGAAAGAAAGAAGGAGGGAAGAAATGAGGGAAAGAAAGGAGGATTGAAACAGGAGACAGAGAGGGAAAGAAAAAGAGATGTATAGAAGGAGGAAAAGAAAGAAGGAAAGAGGGAAAGAAGGAAAGAGAGAAATCAGCAGGAGGGAAAGAAAGAATGTGGGAAATAGGAGACACAGAGAGAGAAAGAAAGAGAGACATATAGAAGGAGCGAAAGAGAAAGAAAGAGAGAGGGAAAGAAGGAGGGAAAGAAAGGAGGGAAAGAAAGAAGGAAAGAAGGAAATAAAGAAGGAAAGAAAGAGAGAAAGAAAGAAAGAAAGAAAGAAAGAAAGAAAGGAAAGAAGAAAGAAAGAAAAAGAGAAAGAAAGAAAGAAAAAAGGAGGGAAAAGGGGGGGGGAGGGAGAGAGAGAGAGAGAGAGAGAGAGAGAGAGAAGGGAAACAGGAGACAGACAGAGAGAAAAAGAACAATATGTATAGAAGGAGGTAAAGAAAGAAAGAAGGAGGGAAAGAAAGAAGGAAGGAAGGAAAGAAAGAAAGAAAGAAAGAAAGAAAGAAAGAGAGAGAGAGGGGAGAGGGAGAGAGAGACATATAGAAGGAGGGAAAGCGAAGGAAGGAAGGAAGAAATAAGGGAAATGGGGAGAGGATAGAAGGAAAGAAAGAAACAGGAGACAGAGAGAGAGAGAGAGAGAGAGAGAGAGAAAAAAAGATGTATAGAAGGAGGGAAAGAAAGAAAGAAGGAGGGAAGAAATGTGGGAAAGAAAGGAGGATTGAAACAGGAGACAGAGAGGGAAAGAAAAAGAGATGTATATAAGGAGGAAAAGAAAGAAGGAAAGAGAGAAAGCAGCAGGAGGGAAAGAAAGAATGTGGGAAATAGGAGACACCGAGAGAGAAAGAAAGAGAGACATATAGAAGGAGCGAAAGAGAAAGAAAGAAAGAGAGAGGGAAAGAAGGAGGGAAAGAAAGAAGGAAAGAAGGAAATAAAGAAGGAAAGAAAGAGAGAAAGAAAGAAAGAAAGAAAGAAAGAAAGAAAGAAAGAAAGAAAAAGAAAGGAAACAGGAGAGAGAGAGAGAAGAGACATATAGAAGGAAGGAGGAGGGAAAGAAAGAAAGAGGAAAACAGAAGACAGTGAGAGGGAAAGAGAAAGAAAAAGATGTATAGAAGAGGGAAAGAAAGGAGGGAAAGAAAGAGGGAAAGAGGGAGAGATGGAAGGAGGGAAAGAAGGAAGGAAATAAAAAGGAGGGAAAGAAAGAGAAGGAGGGAAACTGGAGAGAGAGAGAGAGAGAAAGAAATAGAGACATATAGAAGGAGGGAAAGAGAAGGAAGGAAAGAAGAAATAAGGGAAATGAAGAAAGGATAGAAAGAAAGAAGGTGGGAAAGAAAGAAGTAAACAGGAAACAGAGAGATAGAAAGAAGGAGGGAAGGAAGGAGAGAAGGAAGGAGTTTAATAAAGAAAGAGGGAGGGAAAGAGAGAAAGAAGGAGGGAAACGGGGGGGGGGGGGGGGGAGAGAGAGAGAGAGAGAGAGAGAGAGAGAGAGAGAGCTATAAAAAAAGAAAGAAAGAAAAGAAATAGGAAACAGAGAGAGAGAGAGAATGAAGAAGGGGGGAGAGAAGACTTATGCTGACAGATCACCCCCAGCACTGGATGAGATGAGGGGGGGTCCGCTGGAGAAAATAAGGGGGGGACAGCTGGAGGAGATGAGGGGGGGGGGGCACTGGAGGAGATGAGGGAAGAGGCTGCTGGAGGAGATGAGGGTGGGGCCACTGGATGAGATGAGGGAGGGTAGCCACTGGAGGAGATGAGGAGGGTAGGCTGCTGGAGGAGATGAGGGGGGGGGGGGTCACTGGAGGAGATGAGGAGGGGGGTTGCTGGAAGAGATGAGGGAAGGGTCCGCTGAATGAGATGGGGGAGTGCTGGAGGTGAGAAGGGGGAGCGCTGGGGGTGAGGAGGGGGATGCTGGAGGAGGTTAGGAAGGGGCCCTCTGGAGAAGGTGAGGGAGGGGGCCTCTGGAGAAGGTGAGGGAGGGGGCCACTGGAGAAGGTGAGAGGGGGCCACTGGAGAAGGTGAGGGAGGGGGCCGCTGGAGAAGAAGTGGGGGGGAGCTGGAGGAGATGAGGAGGGAGGTCGCTGGAGGAAATGGGAGGGGGGCAGCTGGAGGAGATGAGGGGGGCACTGGAGGAGATGAGGGAAGGGGTCGCTGGAGGAGATGAGGGGGGCACTGGAGGAGATGAGGGAAGGGGTCCCTGGAGGAGATGAGGGGGCCACTGGAGATGAGGGGGGCCGCTGGAGGAGATGAGGAGGGGTGCGCTGGAGGAGATGAGGGAGGGTGGCTGTTGGAGGAGATGAGGGAGGGGGCAGCTGGAGGAAATGAGGAGAGGGGGCCGCTGGAGGAGATGAGGAGGGGGGCCACTGGAGGAGATGACGGGGAGCCGCTGGAGGAGATGAGGGGGGAACCTCTGGAGGAGAGGAGGGTGGCCCCTGGAGAAGATGAGGAGGGTGGCCCCTGGAGATGAGGGAGGGGCCGCTGGAAGAGATGAGGGAGGGGGCCGCTGGAGGAGATGGGGGCCACTGGAGGAGATGAGAGGGGGGGCGCTGGAGGAGATGAGGGAGGGGGGCCGCTGGAAGAGATGAGGAGGGGGAGCCGCTGAAGGAGATGAGGGGGGAGCCTCTGGAGGAGAAGAGGGTGGCCCCTGGAGGAGATGAGGAGGATGGCCCCTGGAGGAGATGAGGGAGGGGGCCGCTGGAGGAGATGAGGGAGGGGGCCGCTGGAGGAGATGGGGGAAGGGGGCCACTGGAGGAGATGAGAGAGGGGGGTGCTGGAGGAGATGAGGGAGGGGGGCCGCTGGAAGAGATGAGGAGGGGGTCACTGGAGGAGATAAGGAGGGGAGCCACAGGAGGAGATGAGGAGGGGGGCCACAAGAGGAGATGAGAAGGGGGGCTGCTGGAGTAGATGAGAGAGGGGGCAGCTGGAGGAGATGAGGAGAGGGAGTCACTGGAGGGGGTCACTGGAGGAGATGAGGAGAGGGTGTTGCTGGAGGAAATGAGGGAGGAGGCCACTGGAGGAGATGAGGGGGGGGGGTGACCGTGGGGGGAGCATACAGGATATGGATAGGAGAGGCGGCTGGGCGGCACATAGAGGAACCGAGAACTGCATGGTTCTCTGTGTGCTCTCCTATCCAGGCAGCCCCAGCCCACTGGGCAAATGCCCGGTGTGCCCTATGGCCAGTCCGGGCCTGCACATACTCCAAAAAAGAAAAAAAATTTTGGTGTAGTTAAAAATTGTTTTTTTTCTCAGCAAAATCAATTTTGTCAAAATCATTTCTTTCATGCCTCATGCTCACTCCTACTGTGCCCTAAGTGTCAATCCATAGTGAGTGGTGTACAAGATTATACCATTAATGTTCCTGCTATGTGCGAAATGTCAGTTTCTATTTATTGCCCTTCATATGGTAAATGTGAACATTTAGCGAACATTATAGAAAATAGCTGTAACCTCCCTAGCGGTCTGATTATGTCCATATTTCTGTGCTCAAAGCGGTATTTTTTTGCATGGAAATATGTAGTTTTTTTATTGTAGGCCTGTAATTTTTAGGAATAACTCACTGAAATCTGTCCGAACAAGAGTCTAGTAAACATCCCTGGTATGTTAAAATGTGAAACACAAAATCAAAAATTATAATTGAATAAATAATCATAGAAAATAATAATATAATAATAATAAATTTAATTCAATAATGTAATCAAACCAAAAACACTGAAATGTGAAATATAGCGCCAAGTTCGCACATCGCTGAGCTCAGTTGCAGAATCGTTTTCAGTGTCTGATGAGGAATTTCCCCCACGAATCATTATCACTCAATTCTGCAAGTGGTTCTGATTTACTATCGCTGTTCTCTAGCCGGTCTAAAACCGCTTTTGACCTAAAGGGATGCTTTTTGGACGCCATGGACGTTTCTCAGTTTCCAGGCAGAAAGAACAGTAAACATGCAGGCAGGGCGCCGGACAAAGCACTCGGGACAAAATGTATGTGAAATGGTTTGATACAGGAATGTTATACTATGTGATATTAGTGTATTTAGTGAATGTCACTTTCTGACATTCTTTAATTTCCTGCCAGTTCCGTCCCCCGTATGTCCCGACGTCGCAGGGAACGGAACCCGGAAGACAGATGCCGGTATCAGCCAAAGGACATGGCCGGGGACGCTGTAGGAGGGACATCGCGGGAGCGCAGGACAAGGTGAGTACAGAAAGGATCCTGGAGCAACGCTGCAGGGTATTCCCGAGTGTAGTTCGGGGTTACTGCTTGTGGTTCTGAAACTTTACCAGAGCTACACTCGGGAATACCACCAGGGAGGTTAAAACATTCAACAGAAGATCAATCAACTATTAACATTGTCGACTAAGAACATTCCTCCATGATAGATGTGATATTTGGGGGTCTGGATCTCTAGCCAGCTGTGTCTATGTAAAACTAACAGTTTTTGTTTATCCAAGAAAGCAAAAAGATCAGCCTAACTTCATGCATCAAAGTAGCAAAACAGTCCATAACCTCTGGTATAAAACAAAGCTTTAGCTCACTGCTGGTGTTAACTTGTCCCACCACGGGGTTCTAAAGTTCCCACCTGCTCCAAGGGTTCTGAACAGGGCACAATAGCCCAGCAGTGCCTCAGCAGATTGAACAGCCACAGCTCTTTCTCACAAGTGTGTCCTGTTCCACAAAACACCTCATCAACCTGTTGGCAACTCCCTGCCATTTTCAAGCTTGTCTTGTTTAATCCTGAGTACTTTAAAAATGCTCTTTATCATCCCCCGTAAAGGGACCATAGCCCAAACAATGGTAATACATATTTACCATCAAGGACCCATCCCTGGATCCTGTACAGATTAAATAATATTAGGCATACCTCTGCACTGATATAAACTGGCAGCAATGAGTCACTAGTCCTGGGGCTGGCTCCCTCGCAACCAGCAGCCCTGAGCTGGAAGCTGTGAAACCACTGCTAAATGGTTTACTTCCCCCAGAACTTCTTGGTGTTCAAAAAATCCCTACAGGAGACAGAGTTAAATGAGAATAGTGGGTGAAAATGAATAATTTTTTTCTGCTTTCAGATGTAATGTAAAGAAATAGTGTGGTGGCCACGGCTGTTAAATACATGCTTCTTTGAGGGAAGTCTTGGAAGGTGACACGCAGGTAGTTGCAGAATATCGGAAATGGTGTATGTATATATATATATATATACACAAACACAATATTGCCAAAGGTATTGGGGTGCCTGCCTTTACACACACATGATCTTTGATGGCATCCCAGTCTTAGTCCGAAGGGTTCAATATTGAGTTGGCCCCGCCCTTTGCAGCTATAACAGCTTCAACTCTTCTGGGAAGGCCGTCCACAAGGTTTAGAAGGGTGTCTATGGGAAGGTTGGACCATTCTTCCAGGGGCACATTTGTCAGGTCAGGCACTGATGTCGGGGGAGGAGGCCTGGCTCGCAGTCTCCGCTCTAATTCATCCCAAAGGTGTTCTATGGGGTTGAGGTCAGGACTCTGTGCAGGCCAGTCAAGTTCCTCCACCCCAAACTGGCTCCTCCATGTCTTTATGGACCTTGCTTTGTGCACTGGTGTGCAGTCATGTTGGAACAGGAAGGGGCCATCCCCAAACTTTTCCCACAAAGTTGGGAGCATGAAATTGTCCAGAATGTCTTGGTATGCTGACAGATCTGTGTCTGCTCAATTTAAGCCCACTCTGCTCTATGGGTGGCTGGGTGTAAACAGACTCTGCTGTCTGTGTACACTTGACTGGCCTCCAATCTGATCTGCTTAGTCTCAGGAGGATGGATCCCCATACATTTTTTTTTAGTGGACAGGAGGTGGGTGGGTGTAAATGGACACAGGTCCTCCTGAAAAACTGACAGGCAGACTTGATCAGAAAGAGGGTGGAGGAGCCTGAACATGGCGCCGTGAGCAGCGTGAGCTCCAGGCTTCCGCAAGCTATGTGTGCAGCCCCGCCCTGACCTGCCCTACTGTCTAAGATATATGAAATCAAGCGCTGGGTACAGAAAATAATACACACCAATGAATAAATGGATAAAAGGATAAAAGAATAAAACACACTAGCTGCTAGCATAAAAAAGTCACCTCAAGACATAGCAATAACACTGTTCAACAGGTAAAAAGTTTTGGGCATAAAATTAGCTAATCTTACATAATTTTGGGGTGCTGAAAACGAAAATGACCCTAAAAAATGTTGATTGGCTCTAGTTTCCATGATATATTCACCCATCTAATGACGTAAGCCATTCAAAATTATGATGCAACTTCAGCTGCATATTGCGCAATTGATACTGGTGACCAATAGAAAATGTCATGTATACTGAGATGATGCAATATTAGCCTTTAATTGCATCACTTCACTGCATAAAAGCTGCAGTATCTGTAGCTGATTGTAGTTCCACAGCGTCTTTACATTTCGTTTTATGCTTATATAGGCTACTCAGTAATGCCTCGAACTTGTGTGAATAAAGCAGATAATTTCTGCTATATCTGCGGTGAAATAACTTTTATCTCACAAAAAAGGAGGATAACAGGAATGATTAAGAAAGCCTACAACTTGTATTTTGGCTGCAAGATAGGAGACCAGGACAAGAGCTGGGCACCACATATATGCATCTGGATTTTTTCCCACCAAACTGTGGAGCAGTGAGTGATGAACACGGAGAGCGCTTCCATCAAGACATTGCAGCTATGGAAAGAAGATATCAAGGTAAATGGAGCCCATCAATGCTTGCTGACTATTGCTGGACAGTTTTAAGAGATAGCCCTTTCCTCGAATACAAGAGAAAAGCCAAGAGAAGCAAAACCGACACAAACTGAAGACAAAACTAGTGAGAATCCTAAGTATTAAAATGATTCAACTTAGCTTATGGCTATAATTTTTCTTGGTAATCCTATGCAATATATTATGCCATTTAGGCTTTGTTATGTAGTCAATATCACTTGCTTTATATTTGTGGAAAGACATCTATCTATATAATTATTGTGCATTATGTAGTCATTACGCCTATAGTAGAAAACTTTCCGTTTACAGAAAAACTAGAGCCAATTGACAAATTTCATTGTTATATTTGAACTCAGAATGTGAAATTCATTAAGAAATGGATCCTTTTGTTTCCAAAACTGGCAAAAAATAAAAATTTGTTGAACAGTGTAATAGATGTATAATGAAATGCAGCGCTAGTAAATCTGTGGCGCTCACAGATGTATCAACTCAAATAAATGAATTCAATAAATGTCAAATAAAAGTTCCCAAAATAATTAGTGCAGAGCAGAGTGGAGGTTCCGTGACTCCTGTGGTGGTGGAGAAGAGTATAGATTTACACTATCCAGATAGATGAAATGCTTGCGCATGGAGTATATAAGACCTACTCCTGGTGCTCTGGATGTGAATCACTGGAATAGGTAGTAGTCATCTATGCCTCAGCCACCAGGTGTCATAGGTCTGAAATACATCAGAGGCCTCCCAGGATGTGGACTTCAGCCACCAGGGGGTGCATTACTCCCAGACATCAGACATCAAGTAGGCAGGAATCAGGTAGACCCAGGGGCAGACTGACAACTCATGGGGCCCCCGGGCAATAGGGGATCATGGGGCCCCTGTGTCCTTGCCCACACTCAAACCACACCCAAAAAAGCCTATAAAAGGTACCAGGGGCATTTCATGGGGCCCCCTACTGACCCCGGGCCCTCGGGCAGTGCCCGAGTGCTCGAATGGTCAGTCCGCCCCTGGGTAGACCTTCAAAGAATGGGGCTCCCATGGAGTAAACAGGGCCCCAGACAAAGCTTCTGATAGTGTAGTAACTTTAATGTAGTAGGTGATAAGCATACAAGGAAAACACACATCAAAAACTTCAAGATGGCCGCCGGCTGTGTATAGTAAGCCATGCAGTGTAGTAACAGTACAGTCCAGTAGATGGCACTCCCTAACGCGTTTCGTGTATAATACACGTTATCAAAATGAGTGAGTGTAGGGTAGCAGATCCATTATATAGTGAATGGCAGGCCAGTGCTCATTAGCTGTCACCGCGTCATGCGCAGTAGACACGTGGCAACCATTTTCTAGTAGTATGGAAAAGTAGTGGTGAGATCCGAGTCGCGCATGCGCAGTGAGCGCAGCGGCGGCCATTTTACCAGTGACCAGTGTCATATTCATCTGAATGGCACTTGGGCCACATACAATAATTGAAGAGGGGGAAAGTGGAAAAAATATATATTAATAAATAAGGGTCCGACGTCCTTATATATTACAACAGACCAGCGCTGGTTACAGGCCAGTATATTCCTATGGCTGGTGCATAACGATACACAAATAATGAACAATAAATGATGGATATAGGCATAAATAGCTGTGGACGGAGAAGCACCATCTAGCTGTAGATGATTACACATGTAAAATACATGAATAAAAGGAGAAAGAGGGATACATTATAATAGAACCCCTGTTCAATAATAGATGGAGAGAGGCCGGGGAGGGGGGGGCAAGTACCATCCAAGTTTGGCCAATCTCTTAATCAACAACATAAACAAAAAGACCTGGACAATAATAAATACAACAAATCAATAAATAGATATATGAATATGAACAATCAGACTAAACGAAGCTAATATGTAAATCAGTGAATAAAACATATATAAAAGCTATTATAAGGATTAATATAAAAATTTTAAATTTAATATAAATGAAAATAAAATAAAAATACTTAAAAAATACTTAAAAATATTAAAAAATGAGTAAAAATAAGAATAAAAAACTGTAATGTCGAACAGGATAAATACAGAGGGGAAATGGAGAAATAAGAAATGGAGGGGCGGTACTAGCTAGTATCTATAAAGCAGGTGATATCCAAATCTATGTTCAGGCCAAGTGGAGACTGCGTGCGTAATAAATAAATCCACTTGGTCTCTAACATAGATACCGCTCTCTTTTTATTAACCCCTCTCCAGTGTTTCTGGATGGTATCTATACCAGTAAACCGGAGAGAACAAGGGTTCCTATGGTGCAGTTGGCGGTAATGCATGGAGACCGAATGCTCTTTGAAGCCTTTCTTAATATTCGTCAAATGTTCACGTAATCGGTCCCTTAGTCTCCTAGTCGTCCTCCCAACATACTGTTTACCACAGGAACATTCTAATAAATAGACCACATTGCACATAATGGTAGATGAAATGTCATACTGTATGCCTGTGGAGTTGGACCGGAACGAGTATATGGGTTTCTTATGGATACCATTGTGTACACATAACATGCACTTATTGCATGGAAAAAAGCCCTTACGGTCAAAAAAGAAGGACAAGGGTTTGGGAGGGTTCACAACATTCGGGGCCAATTTATTCCTCAATGATGGAGCTTTCTGGTGTATAATTTCGGGTTTCGTAGTTAACAACTCTCCTAACACAGGGTCGTTCTTTAAGATACCCCAGTTCTTATTTATAATTTTGACCACGTCCTTATATTGAACTGAAAAATTGGTTATAAAGGGATATACTTGCTCTGTTTTCGCTCTGGCATTAGAGGAGAGAAGAATTTCTCTACTCGTATCCTTAGCTCTATTGATTTCAACATCCAATGCATTACCATCATAGCCCTTTTCAATGAACCTATTTTTTAGTACATTTGATTGTATGACAAAGTCATCCAGATTGTCACAATTCCTACGAATTCTGAGGAACTGGCCTCTTGGGATGTTATTAAGCCATCTAGGCAAGTGGCAACTATTTTTGGGGATATAGCTGTTTCTATCCATGGGTTTAAAGAAACGCTTAGAGGATATCTCTGTGCCATTATTAAAAAGAGTGAGGTCTAAAAAATTAATTTCACGGTAATCATATTGGAACGTTAACTTAATATTAAGGGCATTATAGTTAAGGGTTGTGAAAAAATTGTTTAATGAGAAATCATCACCGTCCCAAAGTAGCAAGATATCATCTATATACCGGCGGTAGAAGAGGAGGTGTGGCCAATCCCTTGAGTATATTAAATCCTCCTCCCACCTTGCCATAAATAGGTTTGCCAAACGTGGCGCAAATTTAGCACCCATGGCGACACCGGTAATCTGAAGATAGTACTTGTCACTAAACCATAAATAGTTGTGGTCCATAGCGAATTTTAACAGATCTGCCCAGAGCCCTGTCTTACCTGAGCCTGAGTGAGGAGTGGAGCCTGGGCGTCCTGGTGGTGGTCCCGGTGGCGGCCGGAGGAGGTGTCGGTGGAGCCCGGACCTGTGTACCTGGGAGAGACGACGGGTCGGTGAGGCTCGGCAGATCCCTGGGAGCAGGAGGTAGTGGCATCGGAGGAGAAGGAGACGGTGAGAGTGTCCCTGTGACCACATATGTGACTACCCACATGACTTCCCAGGTGACAGCCAATGTGATGTCTGGTGGCAAATTTGAAAGTGACAAGCTGTCCTAAAGTCCAGGAATGCGGTGTGGCTTCATGGCTGAAGAGCGGGCTGTATATTAAAGTTGATTTATGCTGGACTGAGACAGCAGCCCTGGGAGACCCAGAGATACCCTAGAAGTCTACTATACAGCAACCCCCCACTAATTCTTCTGATCTCACTAGGAGTCAGGCTCGGAGGCAACAGCTGGGATTGAGTGTGCTCTGGAATGGAGAGATCCTGATTTGCCGGCACGAAAGTTGGTGGTGAGTTGCAGTGAGTAACGGCGGGATATTTTATATTGTGGTACATCTGATGTTATTTCTGCAGTCTAAATGCACTCTTGAGCATTAGAGGGGATGGAGGACAATACTATGGGGGTTCCCAGTGGTCCTCAGTGCTTGGCGGAACTAGCTAGATTACTCCTGGTCCCAAAGTAACAAATAGGAGAAATTAAAGTCATCAGAAGGAAAAGTTTTCCCTGAGGTCGGATAATATAATAACGGAGCATCAGTAGCAAATTTAGCAGCAATGTTTAAAGAGATGAGGAACAGATCAGCTAAGGGGGGGGTTAAAACTCATCAAGCAAGTGCAAATACTAGCACAATAAGGAAATATCTACCTATGCAGGAGCAAAGCCCGGAGAATTCAACCCTTGATAAACAACAGGAGAGAACTAGAAAAGGGATGGGAGATCCCCCACGAATGTCACTTTGTACACAAGATGTGAACCAGACCAATGACCTGATGCAGTAGATGTGGATAGTATAACAGATCAAAGTGTTTCGGAACAACAGGGTGTTATGTGACAAATACCTACAAAAGCTGATATGGGGGAAATGTTTGTGAAATTGGAAATGTCTATGAAAAATGAAATGGTGGCAATACGCAACGATCTGGGCCAAATGCTGACACGAATGGAAGAAGTAGAGGGAAAAATGGAAACACAGGTGCTTTTAATCACTAAACTAGAAACACAGGTTGAAAAGATGCAAAGAGAACATAAAAAGTTTGCATTCAAATTGGAAGATCAAGAGAACAGAGCAAGAAGAAATAATATAAGGATTCGTGGTTTGCCAGAAGAGTCCCATGGGGAAGATTTGGGAGATAAAATAAAGAACGTGCTTAACCAATTGATGGGTAAATCCACAACAGAGCATTTAAAAATGGAGAGAGTACACAGGGTAAGGCGACCGCAAGGAGTGCCAACAGACTTGCCTAGAAATGGTGATTGTTCGGTTCCATCACTACGAGGTCTGAGAAAAAATATGGAGAAAACTCTGAGAGATCCCTGAAAAAAAATATGGAGAGATAAAGTTGCAAATATTTGCTGACATTTCATCTCTGACTCTAGCTAGGAGAAGATCCCTGAAACCATTGCTGGAGCAGATGAGGGAGAAAAAAATTCTATATAACTGGGGTTCCCGGCCTGCCTGATTGGGTTGGAAGATGGAAAATCAGCAAGATTGAGACTCCCGGAAGAATTAGAAAATTAGATTTACAGGAAATGTACATTGTGGGGTGGTCAGGGGCGTCTACTTAGCGTTCAGAGCTGGTAAAAGAAATGTGGCAGATGGTAAATAAAAAGAGAAAGTATACCGGTGTGGGGTGGGGGGGGGGATGAGGGAGGAGATGGGGGTGACCCTCTCAAATTTTTTTTTTCTCTTTTCACCCCTCCTCCCCCAGCTCTCTTTCCCCACAATGGGGTTGCAGGTCTAACGTATAGAGGAATCAAAAGGGTTAGATGGGCAGCAGAAACCAGGCAGACGATGAGAAGGCGAGGGCGGGCTGTCTGGAGGCTGAATGCTCTGCCAAACTCTAGGACCATCCTCTCGGATAGGACAAATAAATTTGATAAAAATGATAATTGTCCCAAAAATCCTATATAAAGTCCACATGCTGCCTATAGAACTCCTGGGAGCCTATTTTAAAACAATTAGAAAAATGATATTGAGATATATTTGGGGGAATAAAAAACCGAGAATAAGTTACGAAGGGTTATGTAGGGACAAGGATAAGGGGGGCCTAAGTGTGTCTGATTTTAGGAGATATTACTATTCAGGGTTACTTTCACGTATTTTTGATTGGACATATAATGCACTAAGGAAAAGTTGGGTGAATATAGAAAACACATTAAGTGAGACACAATTGGATAAGATAGTATGGATTCCACATCAATATCGTATATATGGAGAAAGTATAAGCACTTACACACAAAATGCAATTAGGATATGGGATATGGTTTGTAAACAAATGGGGTGGGAGTTTAATTCTATGTATATACCATTGATAAACACAGATTTCTTCCCTCCAGGGAGGGAAGACATCTGAGGTAAATGGATAATAAAAGGGAATGCACAGTTAAAGGATATAATGGTCGGGGGGGGAAATTCACCCATTTGAGGAGTAAAAAAAAAAGCAGGAGTTGTTTTCCTCGGTAAACGAGTGGAGATATCTTCAGATAAAACATTTTGTTAGTTCGCTTCCTAAGCCGTTAAGACCAATGATGGACTTAAACTCACTAAAACAACTTTTTAATAAAAATAAAATATGGAAACAGGGTACTTTCCGGATTGATAAAACTCTTACTAAAATGGTGGGGGTTGCCCCTCCTGCATACATGGAGAAATGGGAAAAGGAATTAGGAACAACATTTGATGAGCAACAAAAAAAGAAAATGTTTAGAAGAGCACATGGAGCAGTAGATATGAGGGTGGTGGAAATGAATTATAAGTGTTTGGCAAGGTGGTATATTATACCAAGTGTGGCACATAAACAACAAATAGATAAATCACCTTTATGTTGGAAAGGATGTGGGATAAAAGGCACAATGGCACATACATGGTGAGAGTGCCCCAAAATTCAAGAGTACTGGGAAGAAATAATTTATTTAATTCAGGAGATAATGGGGGTTGAGGTTCCGAAAGATCCAGGCATATGCTTATTCCATAAAACTGAGACTACAGTTGAAAAATATAAGAACTCATCGACATTTCATCTGATAAATGCAGCAAAGGAGTTAATACCTAAATTTTGGCAAGAGCAGGAAATACCAAAAAAAAAAAAGATTGGATAAGTCGGGTTGACTGTATATATACATAGTCAACCCTGCTTATCCAATCTTTTTTTTTAGATAGAGGAACTCTACCATCAGGAAGAAGATAGAATGGTGAGATTCAGAGAAAGGTGGGAGAAATGGGATAAGTTCAAAGAGGAATTTAAAGAAAGATAGGGAGGAGATAAGAAAGGAAGAAAGAGAAGGGTGCCTTGAGAGCAAAGAGTGGGCGGCACAGTGGCTAAATGGTTAGCACTTCTGCCTGGCAGTACTAGGGTCACTGGTTCAAATCCCAGCCACAGCTCCACCTGCCTGGAGTTTGCATGTTCCCCCTGTGCCTGCGTGGGTTTCCTCCCACACTCCAAAGACATGCTGGTAGGTTCATTGGATCCTGTCTCAATTGTCCCTAGTATGTGTATGTATGAATGTGAGTTAGGGACCTTAGATTGTACACCCCTTGAGGGTTAGGGACTGATGTGAATGTACAATATATATGTATGTAAAGCGCTGCGTAAAATTGACAGCACTATATAAGTACCTAAAATAAGAGTAAAGAAGTGGAGCAAGGACATAAGAGGGAAAATATCAGGGAATGCAGGGGGTGGGAGTAGATGGGCGGGATTTTTTTTCTCATTTCTCTAGAAGTATAAGGGTATTGTGTACTGTTATATATTTTGGATTTTTTTTATATATGTAATGTGATTTATTGAAAATTAATCAAATATTTATATATTAAAAAAAGAAAGATCAGAAAGAAAGGAAAGAAAGCCACAGAGCCCCCCGTACATCAAAGCCCCCTTATATTAGGGTACTCACCGGGACGCAGGAGAGAGAAGGGAGGGGAGAGACTTCACTCACAGTGGATGGATGGATCAGCAGGCTGCACCTTTCCTCTTCCGTCTGCAGGGCTTCAAACTTCCCACCCACACATCTCCTTCTCTGAGGCACAACACTGTTGGGGTGTGTGAGCGGGGCAGACACAGGAGGAGAAGGGGATGGAGGGTGAGTGGGAAACTGTCAGTGCTGACTCTGGGCTGTGAGAGAGGCTCTCAGCTCAGAGCCCTGCACCTACTGGGGAGCCACAGTACAGCCTCTTGGGGCCCCCCACAGTGGCATCAGAGTGACCCGGGGGACAATTGCCACCATGCCCCCCAACCCAGTCCACCCCTGCTTGGATGTGTATTGAGGAGTGCCTGGTAAAAAAGTGAATTTCATTTGAAAGACTTTTTAAAACATGTAATAGTTAAGAGCATCAAACACAGCTGGCTATCTTTAGTGCTGTCAGGAGATGCTAGTCTTCATGAAGCCTTCAGGCACCTTTAAGTGCAAATAACATCATATTAGCATCATTGTAAGTGCATACTTGTCAAGCAACATGTAATTTTTACAGACGGACAGACTATTAAAGTTAAAGAGACACTTCAGTTCATTGAAATTGTTGCCCTGTCCTACTACCCCATGCTGCCATCTTTGAGTACTGCATGCACACATGTGACAAAGGCTTTGTGAGGTCTTTGGGACTTGGCAGAGACATGAAGCAAACTGCACATCTGAGCACATGTGCTGGAAACCCCCAAATGTGCAAAGAAGTGCTGCAGGCCTCAGGTCCTGAAAACCCATGACACAAAACCCATGACACATCTACACAACTTTAGAGCTGCCTCATGGGATGACTGATGGGGACAGCAACATCATTCTCACCTAGGCAAGGAGCTGGGAAGTACTGGAATGCAGCACCAAAAAGGTCATAGGTGTTTTGAAAATATTTGGAATTTTTATTTAACTGTGGGACAGGAAAGGTGGGAGCAGGGGCGGACTGACCATTTGGAAACTCGGGCACTGCCCAAGGGCCCGGGGTCAGTAGGGGGCCCTATGAGATGCCCCTGGTACCTTTTTCATAGGCTTTTTTGAGTTTGGGCAAGGACACAGGGGCCCTATGATCCTCTATTGCCTGGGGGCCCCATGAGTTGTCAGTCCGCCCCTGGGTGGGAGGAGGCAGGAGGAAGAAAGTTATTTTGATGGCTGAAGTTCCATTTTAATGAAAGATCAATTTTAACTTTAAAGATGAATTCCAGGTATGGAATTTTATACAGAGTTACACTGGTCTAGCTTGGACCAGAGTATACATATACAGTACATATATTTACTATATCCAGTTGATGATCACTCGCAGCACATATACCACGTACAGGCGGCAGCTACAGGTTAAGTGCACATATCTGTACGTTTCTTAGCACTTGCGCACCACCTGGAACGCACAGCGTGCCACTTCAGTAACCTTTGTGTCTCCGGGACACAGAGAATTGTGGTTGCTGGTACCTGGCCACTTTGATTGATCACAATGGCAACAAAAAGCTGTTATGCGTGAATTCCATTCAAAAGAGTTGTGTTTGCTATAGTGAGCTGTGATTGGCCCACAGCTATCACATGGGCCAATCTTAGCACCCTGTACCAAGTGATAGCTGTGGGCCAATCACAGATCACAGTTGTAAAATCATAGCTGTCATGAATGTAACCCTTTCATGACAGTTCAAAATGTTGCTGTTGCAGTGAACATCACTGTAACAGCAAATCAAAGTGTAAAAAAAAATTTAAAAAACCCTGATCACCCACCCCCAGCGTAGTACAGTGTTAGTATGGTGACACTGAACTACTCTGATGAAAGTACAAAAAAATAGTAAAAAGATAAATAAAAAAGTTAAACATAAGTAAAAAAAAAATTGTAAAAAATGTAAAAAATATATATTTTTTTTAATGTACCGTCACCAGTTAGTGTCCCTGATCACCACCACACCAGTCGTATGATGACGCTGTGCTGCACTGGTGACAGTATGTAAAAAACAATTGTGAAAAAAAATACAAATTGTATTTCATTTCTTAATTTTCAAAAAAACTGTGCCAAAAAAATTACATCGTCAAAGAACTTGCAATGCCTCTTACAAAATACCTCAGATTGTCTACTTTCCAAAAAGGGGTAATTTGGGTGGTATTTGTACTGCTTGGTGTTTTAGGGCCTCATAAATTGAGATAGGCCATTAGTATATCAGAATTGATCAATTTTCAAATATATATTCCATAGTTTGTAGACTATATAACTAAGACCGAGCACTGAGTGATCACATGACCGTTAATCACTCAGTTCTCGGTCTTATTATTATTATACAGGATTTATATAGCACCAACAGTTTCTTCAGCGCTTTACAATATAACGGGAGACAATACAGCAACAATACAGTTCAATACAAGAGGGTTAGGAGGGCCCTGCTCCTTGGAGCTTACACTCTAGGAGGGAGGGGCTAGTGGTACAAAAGGTAGTAACTGTGGGGGATGGACTGGTTGGAAGAGTAGAAGATTCCAGTATTAGCTGAGAGCAGGATAGGCTTCCCTGAAGAGATAGGTTTTCAGAGATCGCCTAAAAGTGAGCAGAGTAGGCGATAGTCTGATAAATTGGGGTATAGAGTTCCAGAGGATGGGGGAAGCTCTGGAGAAGTCCTGGAGACGAGAATGAGAGGAAGAGACAAGGGAGCTAGAGAGTAGGAGGTCTTGCAAGGAGCGGAGAGTACGGTTTGGGTGATATTTAGAGAAAAGATCGGTGATGTAATTTGGGGCAGAGTTATAAATGGCTTTATACGTTATTGTTAATGTTTTGAATTTTATTCGTTGGGCAACAGGAAGCCAGTGGAGGGATTGGCAGAGAGGGGTGGAGGACACTGATTGGAGGTCACTGGAGGGATTGGCAGAGAGTGGTGGCAGATACAGAATGGTTAGTAAGGTGGATGAGTCTGGCAGCAGCATTCATGATAGACTAAAGAGGGGATAGCCTGCGATGAGGTCGGCCAATGAGGAGGGAGTTACAATAGTCAAGGCGAGATATAACAAGGGAGTGAATAAGTTGCTTAGTGGTTTCCGAGGTTAGGAACGGGCGTATCTTGGAGATGTTGCGGAGGTGAAGTCTACAAGATTTGGACAGTGATCGGATTTGGGGGTGAAAGGACAGATGGGAGTCTAGGATTACACCTAGTACCCTGGCATGAGGGGAGGGAATGATGATTGTGTTATTGATCTTGATGGAGAAGTCAGGGGAGGGGGCACGGGCTGGGGGGAATACTAAGAGCTCAGGTTTGGAGAAATTGAGTTTGAGGAAGTGGAGTGACATCCATGCCGATATGTCACTTAGTAGGTTAGTAATGCGAGAGGAGACTGAAGGGGTGGAGTGAGGGGTAGAAAGATAGATTTGTGTATCATCAGCATAGAGATGGTACTTAAAGCCATGGGAGTTTATCAAGTGACCAAGGGAGGAGGTGTAGATGGAGAAGAGAAGGGGTCCAAGGACAGAACCTTGAGGGACCCCTACAGAAAGAGGGAGTGAAGAGGAGGAGGCAGCGTTATAGGTAACACTGAAGGAGCACAGCGATAGGTAGGAGGAGAACCAGGAGAGAGCAGAGTCTCTGAGGCTAAGAGAGTGGAGTTTTTTGAGGAGGAGGGAATGGTCAACCGTATCAAAAGCTGCAGAGAGGTCAAGTAGTAAGAGTACGGAGTATTGGCCATTGGTTGGGATGAGTACGGAGTATTGGCCATTGGTTTTAGCAGTTAGTAGATCATTAGTGAGTTTTAGTAGGGCAGTTTCAGTGGAGTGTAGTGAGTGAAAGCCAGACTGTAGAGGGTCAAGAAGGTTGTTGTCAGTGAGGTGGGAGCTCAGGCGATTGTAGAATAAGTGTTCTAGGAGTTTAGAGGTAAATGGCAGCAGGGAGATGGGTCTTAAGTTGTTCAGGTTGGTGGGGTCCAGGGAGGACTTTTTAAGTATGGGAGTGATGTGCTTTAGAGGGGAGGGGAAGGCACCAGTAGATAGGGAAAGATTGAAGATGTGATTGAGGGAGCATAGGATGGAAGAAGAGGGTGACCGTAGTAGTTGTGAGGGGACAAGATCCAGGGGGCAGGTGGTGAGACGGGCTTCTGAGAAAACCTTAGTGACCTCTTCGGTAGTGGCAAGGTCAAAAGAGTAAAGTGCAATGTGCAATGTGCAATGGCAATGCCCCTACAAATTGCGTCAATCTTGTTTTTGAAATGATTTGCAATCTCGTGAGCAGTGAGTGAGGTACTGGGTGGGGGTGGAGGTGGAGAAAGTAGAGAGTTAAAAGTAGAGAAGAGACTACGAGGACTGGATGACAAGGTATTAATAAGAGTGACAAAGTAGGCTTGTTTGGCAGCATGAAGGGAGGAATTGTATGTTAAGAGAGCAGATTTATATAGGGTGAATGCTTGGTGAGATTTGGTTTTACTCCACAATCGCTCCAGCGCACGACTATGTCGTTTAAGATTTCTAGTGTCATCAGTCTGCCGCGGTTGTAACGGTTGGGGCCTGATGCTTCGTGTTGTTAGAGGAGCAAGCGAGTCTAATGCGGATGAAAGCGAACTGTTGTAGACAGTAGTGGCCAGGTCAGGGCAGGACAGGGGAGAGATTCTGTCATAGAGTTGGTCAGTTGCAGAGTGGAAAGGAGCCGGGTTCAAGTTGTGAAGGTTTCTGCAGGTAATTGTTTGCTGCTTGGAGGGATAGGTCTTTGAAGACGAGGAGAGTGTGAAGGTGATGAGATTGTGATCAGAGAGAGGAAAGGGGGTGTTTGTGAGGTTGTAGGGAGTGCAAAGATGGAAGAATACAAGGTCTAATGTATTCCCATCAGAGTGAGTGGAGGACTGTATACATTGTGCTAATGCAAAAGATGAGGTTATGTTGAAGAGTTGGGATGTAGCCGGGTTGTTGACATTAATAGGGATGTTAAAATCCCCGAGAATGATAGTGGGTAGTTCAGAGGAGAGTAAGTAGGGTAGCCAGGTGGAGAAATCATCAAGAAAGTGGGACACGGGTCCAGGAGGCCGATAGATCACTGCAATCCTCAGAGAAATGGGAGAAAACAGCAGGATGCAGTGAGTCTCGAAAGAAGAGAAGGATAGAGATGGAGGGTTAGGGAGGACTTGAAAGGTGCTGAGTGGGGATAGAAGCAAACCAACTCCACCACCTTTTCGACCACTGGGTCTGGGTGAGTGGGTCCAGATGAGGCCTCCATAGGAAAGTGCTGCGGGAGAAGCAGAATCTGCTGCTTGAAGCCAGGTTTCTGTAATTGCTTGTGGGTTAAGGGAGTGGGATACAAAAAGGTCATGGACAGAAGTGAGATTATTACAGACAGAGCGGACATTCCAGAGCACACATGAAAAAAGCAGAGTGGTTTTTGGGAGCTATTCCAGGAAGAAAGAGGATGCCTGGTGTGGGAGTGAGATATTGGAGGTCTTCTCAGAGCAGAGAGCAAAGACTGTCATTTGCCATTCTCTGCTCTGCTCCTGCAGTGCTCACTGGAGAGCCGGGCTGGAGAGAGGGCAGGAGTGTCTGGCTTCAGCTCCATCTGTGCACTGAAAGCCCAAGCCAGCTGCTAAATAGGTAGCTGGGTAGATCCCGACAATAGGGGATCCTTCCAGAACCTGGAGCAGCTCTGCCATACCAGATAATAGCAAGTAATGGCCTGCTACAAGCTCACTCTAGGTCACAGGAGTAAGTGCACCCTGGTCACCCACAAGAGAAGTATGGCCAAAAAAAGCTTTTCTTTTAAAGTAACCTTTCATAAAGTTGAGTAATTCATACTAAGAATATGATGAAAAATTTGAAAATTAAGATTACTATCTGTGAAAACTACAAGTAAACACAATTAGTAAATCAAGAGATTTAGGCAGCTAAGGCTGGGTTGCAGGAAATAAATTTGCCTTGTTGACATGGGAATCCCTCCCACCAAGTCATTATGTTCTCCCGGTAGGGGGGTGGGGGAAGCCATCCCCACAGAGAGAATACAGTTATTATTGCTAGCGGCTAAAATAGCCACTTGCAATAATTGCATATAAAACCTGGCAGGCTTGTTGTACAGAAGCTGACTGATCCATCAAACGTTCAACCTGGCCATGCATGGGTCGAATCTCACCTAGTTCCCTATGGACTGTCAATGGCAGGCTTTAGTGATATGTAATTTCAACTTTTCTTGAGAAAGTCTAGCTTGGGGGGGCGTGGCCGGCAGCTGACGGAGATAGCCGCATAGAGTGAGAGCTCCGGGAGCCGCCGACATGGACAACGGAACACAGCGAAAGGGGCCGCAGGAAATGGAGATACCCACATAGAGTGAGAGCCCTGGGAGCCGTCGACATGGACAACGGAACACAGTGAAAGGGGCAGCAGGAAACTTAGCCCTGACCGCAGCCTGCATCCTGACAGTGTGGGAAACATACCCAAAATCATGGGAAAGAGAAAGATCAATGAGGGACCCAGCAAATTAACGGAGTTCTTTGTTCCGGTGGGTGTCCCCTCCTCTCAAGATGGCACCGGTGCCTGCAATTCTCTGGACATGCAGCAACATGTGGCTGAGGACAATCATCACTCTCACTTGCAAACCTCTAGCCCTTCAGGTCTCCTAAACACTACTCCTACCAGCAGTCCTCAGAAGACCAAACAATGCTGCTCCCCAGATTTACACCATAATGGTGAGCAATCTAATGATTCCTTCTCTCATAATACTACCAGAGAATTCATAGAACATCTTGAGGACTATCCTGCTGAGTCTTTTCCATTAACTGCTTCAGTCATGAAAGATATGTTAGTTACACTCAAAGGCTCGCTACATAAAGATATGATGAGTTTTGTGATGCAAATGAACACAAAGGTGGAAAACTTAGGGGAGCGGGAGACTCTAAAATGGGCAAATTTGCTACGGCTCACAACTAATTAGTTGATGCCCATAACAATACCGAAGAAGAGTTAAAAGCCAGAAAAATGAAAATGGCGGTTCTAGAGGATCGCTCACATAGCAACAATATTACGTTTCGGGAAGTGAGTGAAACTGTCCCAGCCGCAGACCTCAGATGATATGTCCAATAGATGGTCTCTACATTAATACCGCACACGCCAGATAGAGAGGTGATCTTGTCTTCTCCAACCGCTGCGCTCCCCACAACCTCACTAACACCCCCTTCCCTCTCTCTGACCACAACCTGATCACCTTCTCTATCTCCTCGTCCTCCAACAAAAACCCCTCCAAATGTCACACTACTACCAGCCGTAACCTCCGCAACCTTAACCGTGCCCCCCTCCACTCTGCAGCTGATCAACTCCACGACCGCATCCTCCCCCTGTCCTGCCCCGACTTGGCTATGACTGCCTACAACAACGTGCTGTCAGCAGCCCTTGACTCACTAGCGCCTTTAACCACACGCAACATCAGACTCCGACCGCTCCAGCCCTGGCAGACTGATCACACCAAAACCCTCAAACGACACAGTCGTGCCCTGGAGCGACTATGGCGCAAAACAAAATCCCAACAAGCTTTCACCTGCTACAAATCTGCCTTCCGCACCTACACCTCCTCCCTCCACGCAGCCAAACAAGCCTACTTCCTGACCCTCATCAAGGCCCTCTCCTCCAATCCTCGCCGACTCTTCTCCACCTTCAACTCTCTACTCTCTCCACCCCCACCTCCACCCAGCACCTCACTCACCGCCCTTGAGATTGCCAATCACTTCAAAAACAAGATTGACACAATTCGCAAGGACATTGCCGCAACTCACACGCCCTCTCAACCCGTCCCCTCTCACACAGCTACCCCCTCATCCCCCCCCCCTGGACATTACCCGCAGGGACTTCGTCACTGCTCAAACTCCCTCCGACCCCATTCCCCCTCACTCGGCTACCCCCTCATCACCCCTCTCCCACGGCCCCACCACTGCTCTGACCTCCACTCCCACCCCACCCTACATTCCTCATACTGAAGCTCCCCCAACACTCCACACCTTTGACCTTACTACCATTGAGGAAGTCTCCAAGATCCTCTCTGATGCCCGCCTCACCACCTGCCCCCTCGACCCTATCCCCTCACAATTCCTACGACCTCCCTCCCCCTCCATCCTACGCTCCCTCACCCACATCTTTAATCTCTCCCTCTCCTCCGGCACTTTCCCCTCCCCACTGAAGCATGCACACATCACCCCCATACTTAAAAAGCCCTCCCTGGACCCCAATGACCCGAACAACCTCAGACCCATCTCCCTGCTCCCACTTACATCTAAACTCCTCGAGCGTCTCGTCTACACCCGCCTATGCTCTCACCTCAACGACAACAACCTCCTCGATCCCCTACAGTCTGGCTTCCGCCCCCTACACTCCACCGAAACCGCCTTACTCAAACTCTCCAACGACCTTCTAACCGCCAAAGCTAATGGCCACTATTCAGTGCTCCTACTCCTTGACCTCTCTGCGGCCTTCGACACAGTTGACCACCCCCTCCTCCTCAAAATACTACACTCCCTCGGCCTCAGAGATTCTGCTCTCTCCTGGCTCTCATCCTACCTGTCACAACGCTCTTTCAGCGTTACCTATAATGCTACCACCTCCCCCTCACTCCCCCTCTCTGTTGGGGTCCCTCAAGGCTCTGTCCTTGGGCCCCTTCTCTTCTCCATCTACACCTCCTCCCTTGGCCAACTCATACACTCTCACGGCTTCAACTACCACCTCTATGCCGACGACACACAAATCTATCTCTCAACCCCCCACCTCACCCCTTCGGTCTCTGCCCAAATCACACACCTACTGAGCGACATATCAGATTGGATGTCGCTCCACTTCCTTAAACTGAATCTCTCCAAAACCGAGCTCCTTGTCTTCCCCCCAGCCCGAACCCCACCCCCCATTGACTTCTACATCACATCCAACAACGTCAATATCAAACCCGCTCTGCAGGCCAGAGTACTTGGTGTCATTCTGGACTCCAACCTATCCTTCCAGCCCCAAGTCCAATCTTTAACAAACTCGTGCAGACTCCACCTCCGCAACATCGCCAAAATCCGCACGTTCCTAACCCCAGAAACCACTAAACAGCTCATCCACTCCCTCATCATATCACGACTCGACTACTGCAACTCCCTCCTCACTGGCCTGCCTCGCCGCTGGCTATCCCCGCTTCAGTTGATCCTGAATACGGCTGCCAGACTCATTCACCTTTCCAACCGCTCCATTTCCGCCACCCCCCTCTGCCAATCCCTCCACTGGCTTCCGATTGCGCAACGGATCAAATTTAAAATCCTAACACTGACGTACAAAGCTGTCCACCATACTGCCCCGAACTACATCACTGACCTAATATCCAAGTACCGCCCAGCACGCACACTCCGCTCCTCACAAGACCTCCTTCTCTCTAGTTCCCTGGTCTCCTCCTCCCATGCCCGCCTCCAGGACTTCTCCAGGGTGTCACCCATCCTCTGGAACTCCCTGCCCCAACCCATCAGATTATCACCTACTCTCCTCTCCTTTAGGCGCACCCTGAAAACCCATCTCTTCAGGGAAGCCTACCTCACCCCTTGCTAACTTGCTGACCTCCTCCACTCTTCCTACCACTCCATCCCCCACAGCTATCTCCTCCTGTACCACTATCCCACCCCTTCTAGATTGTAAGCTCGAAAGAGCAGGGCCCTCGATCCCCTCATGTTTTGCATTGTATTGGTATTGTTCTGTCACATGTTCTGTCCCCCTTTGTAATGTACAGCGCTGAGTGAACTATTGGCGCTTTATAAATACTGTATAATAATAATAATAATAATAGTGGATAGAGTGCATAGACTGCCAAAACCATCTTCTCTTCCTGATCATGTCTCTAGAGACATAATTGCGAAAATCTATTTCTACCACATAAAGGAAGAATTAATGATCTTTGCAAGAAAAAATAACCCTCTTCCAGCTCCATACAGTGGGATCTCTCTCTTCACTGATCTCTCCCAACATACCATTCTTGCCCGAAAAGAGGGGGATTTCCCACTAAATTACTGATTATGAAAGATAATCCTTTAATAACTCTTAGCTCAGAGGAGGAGGGATTCCAACTAGCAATGGGGAATTCTACCTGCTGAAGAGGAGCTTGCATCTAATAAGACATCACCTAGGAAAGTTACGTCTGAATGGGAGTAAGTGACGGGGTGACATGAAACGAATCTGCGTTTACGCACTATCTCTGTTTCCTTATTATTTTGAAATCCAATTGGAACGTGAATCTTATTGTCAGTGACTCCTGGAATATAACCCCAACACGCTGAAGTGATTTGGTTCACAGGAGCCTATTTGTTAATTGTTTATTTTGTTTTTCTCCAGTTTTTTTCTACACTCTTTTTCTAGTTTGTCTAACAGAGCACCAAGATGTCTCTGTTCTTTCTGTGTAGGTGGAGGTGCATCTGTTGCCAACAGGAACATCTGGAAAATGTGATTCTATATTCTGTAAACACTATTATGTAATCTCTACTCAGGTCAATAGAGGACGATGAAACATTATATATGTTGTATACTTCATTTTGGTACTGAAGATTGTGTCTATGAGCGCCCATGGCCTTAATAGACCTTTCAAACGCCAAATGCTATGGAAAGAATCACAACAGCTCCATGGGGACTTGATCTGTTGGCAGGAAACTCACTTTTCCAATCTCAAAGCACCATGCTGCTCCCATAGATTATTTCCGAATATATTTACAGCTAATGGTCCTGAAAAGAAATGCGGGGTTCTCATTGCAATCAGACACTCCATTGCATTTTCTCTACACTCCCTGGTGGAGGATCGAAGGGCAAGTTTTCTAATTATGGTCTGTGAGCTAAACAATATCCTTTATACAATTGTGAACCTATATGCTCCTAATATCAACCAAATCTCCTTTTTCAATACTCTACGAAAAAAAGTTGCAAAGGTCCAGAAAGGATTTCTGCTCTACTGTGGTGAAATCACGTGTGGAGAGTGACGCAACGCGTAGATGCTCGGTGACGTGTTTCCGGCGTACGCCATCTTGGTATACCCGATCTCATACAGAGTACACACATAGCATGTGGTGTGACTGCCTGTTAATGTTGTCTCAAATGTGAGTGTTTACTTGGCGATTTTCATCCATTTACACTGTGAATTAATAGTGTTGCGCTATGGAGGATCTCTTTTGTTCTTTCATGGTTGGCTGGTTGGAGTAAGTTGGCTGTACCACGTTAACCTGCCTGTGGAAGGGGAACCTCTGCTGTATGCGAGCTACCAGTGAGGGTCTGTGGAGTCAGTGGAGTCTGTATGGTATGGAGTTATTACCTGTGAAGGATCTGGGGTGATGCGTAAGGCATGTTGGCCCATTGGGTCACGTGAAGGAGGTGAGGGGGCATTTCTGCCACTTAAGGATATTGGCTTATTTTGCACATACACCATATCACTTACTTGGAAGATTGAAGCAACTTTTGCAGATTTACACTTTATTAGACTTTTTCCATATGTATTTATCTAATATTTTTTGGTCACTGAATTTGTTGGTATTGTCTTTTATGTCTTTTATGACACATTATTTTATGTGTTTGTATTTTTTGGGGATTTCAGCACGTGTCACTTTGATATTTAGGATTATCCCGCATTTTGGGATTCACTTTGTAAGTCACTTTGTTTGTGCGTGTGCATCCCATTTGGGATTGGGTGTCATTCAGATGATTATATTTGGGTCCAATTTTGGGACCTAGTTGATGTATTCACTATTATCACAATTTGTGATACCGATATGCTCTAGATCCCTGGAGGATCTATCACTTATTTTTTTATATTTCAGTTTATTTTATTATTTTTCACATGCTATTTGTTCATATGTTGATGGTCTTTTAGCGCTACACCATTTATTCATTTTATTTTTTGTGTTGCACCTATAAGGATAGGACAGGGTGTCAGCTGCTTCTTTATTATATAGGTTTCCATTAAGCGCAGGTGGATTTCATTTCTGTTCAATGTCATTATTAACAAATGCTTGGATGTCTTGAGTTCCTCTCGTAGTCTGCGACATTCCTTAGCTCCTATCCTGAAAGAAACCAATTTATATGATCCTTGGCGATTTCTTCACGTGTCTGAAAAAGACTTCACATACTCTTCGGCTCCTCACAAGTCCTACTCAAGGATTGACTCCAATTATTACACAACGTTTCCAAAGAGGAAATACACCCGATGACATGGTCAGACCACTCACCTATATCCTTAAAAATATGGGAGAGACTCTAAAATTCTGTATTTTTCTTGTGGCGCAATGATACCTCCATGTTTCTTAACTCTATCTTTCGTTCTACCCTGTCCAAATCTTTGCAGGAATTCTTTGACATTAATGCCTCTTCTGATACTAATGTATTTAATATTTGGTGTGCCCATAAAGCCTATTGCAGGAGACGATTATTAAAACTAGCCTCACAGAAAAAAAGGCGAAGAAAACGAGTATTTTCTGAAACCATAGATAAATTTGCTAGACTGGAATCCCAACACAAACAAACCCTTTCACCTAATATATTACAAGAGTTACAAACTAATAGACTAGCTCTTAGAAACCTGCTACTACTCCAACATGAAAGACATCTTACAAGTGCTAAAGCGCCTTATTATACACAGGGAAACAAGGCAGATGCTTGACAACTACCTCACTGCTAGACAATATAAATCTAAGCTATCATCTGTGATGGATCCTATATCGAATAAAATAACGTTTCACCCCAACAAAATAGCGGAGGCTTTTCGCTCCTACTATTCTCAATTCTATCATCTTAAAGATGACCCAAATACCCCTCAGCCTACTCCTGACCTTATTAAATGCTTTCCATAACCTCCCGCTGCCTAAACTCGACCAACAAAAGTTGGAAGAGTTAAATCAACCGATCTCAGAGAGTGAGTTAAAAGCCGCTATCAAATCATTACTGAAAGGGGACTCGCCCGGTGCTGACGGATTCTCTGCAGAATATTATAAGGAAGTCCAAGACACATTACTGCCTCATCTTAAAAAACTTTTGATGAAGCTGTGACCACGGCATCATTTCCCCCCGAGGTGTTGGAGGCAATTATATTCACCTTACCTAAACCTGGTAAAACTATAGACCGCCCCCAAAACTTCAGACCAATATCTTTATTAAATACCAACCTTAAATATACGCTAAAATTATTGCAATTCGCCTATTGAAAATAACCCCTTCTGTCATTCAAACTGACCAAGTGGGCTCTGTGAAAGGAAGACAAGCAACACATGGCACCCATGGAGTACTCAATTTGATGAGGATTACTGAAATTTGTAAATCTCAGGCTGTTTTCTTGGCATTGGACACCAAAAAGGCTTTTGATAGGGTCCACTGGCAATACCTAGAGGCTGCTCTAAACAATTTTGGTATTTATTGGTACATTAAATCAGCTATTACAGCTTTATATACAGTCCCCACTGCGCAGTGTTTACATCTAACGATCTATCAGACTCTTTTATAATCACCAACGGCACTACGCAAAGTTACCCCCTGTCTTTTATTATTTTTTCCTTAGCGATGGAATCCTTTGCGACTGCAATTAGACTTAATCCATTAATCTCCGGTATACAAATAACAAATAAATCCCATAAAATAGGGCTATTCGCAGATGATGTTATACTTACAGTAGCAGACCCCTTAGTCCTCATGTACACTGGGGGGACGTTTTGATTACGCTGCTAATATTAGCTGTGTAAAGTCACGTAAACAGGAGTTTTTCAGCTTTTTTTTGCATTTTTGCATTAGCGTTTAGCAGAGTTTTCCCGCGTTTTTTCATGTTTGCATTTTTTAGCATTTTTTTTACCAAACAAAAAATGTTTTTTGGGTCAAAAAAACACCCAAAAAGGCCGGCTTGCGGCATTTTACCACATTTTTCAGCGTTAGAGCGTTTTTACAGCTAAAAAACTAGTTCCGGGGTTTTTTTCCAGCCAAAAAACATTGATCACAGTCTATGTGTGCATGGACACGTAGGGTAACATGCTGGGGGGGTTTACTAGCTGTAGAAAAAAACATGAAAAACTGTCAAAAGCCAAAAACAGCTGCTGTAAAAACGTCCGGTGTGCATGAGGACTTAGAATTCATTAATGGAGATTTCAAAAACTTTGAAGGCATTCAGCAAAGTTTTATATTATAAGCTGAACATAACAAAATCCTGCGCTCTCCCATTGGGTATTGCAAAGGTCCCATTACAATGTCTTAAAGATAAATTCCCTGATAGCTGGACTCATAAGAAGTTAGACTACTTGGGCATTTGTATATCTGCCCCTTCCTCTGATACGTTTAAAGATAACTATGAGAAATGATACCAGTCAATCTTAATGGAACTGACATGAATTGAAAAATTTGAACTTTCCTGGTTAGGTAGATAAGCGGCCTTTAAAATGGACGAAGCGTTGTTTTTATATCAAACAAGAACATGCAGCGCTACTATAATTCCATGATATAATCATATAAAGTGTCTAGAAAAAAATGGTATTATGAACACCACTTAATCATAAGGTGGATATGGTAATATCTAAACTGTCCAAAAATTATGAGAATGGTGACTATGAATCTTCAACAAGAGTGTCCTTGCAGTGCATCGTGTCAAATCGTGTCAAATCTCAGTGAAACAATAGTGAAGAAATTGGTGACTTTTGTGACCTTGTTTGTTCCCACAGAGATGAGTGTAGATTGCACTAACCAGAAAGCGCAATGGTAATGCGCATTTGAGTGTTAACCAACTCCTGGTCCTCTGCCTGTTGAAACTGGATCACTGGGAAAGGTCATCTGGCCTGCAATAGCTGGGCAGAAATCACAACCTCTAGGTCTCCAGGTACCAGGGGATATCTACTCGTCTCACCAGCAGGGGGAGATTCCTCGATCACTGTGTGGCCACCAGATCATCCCAAATATGCCTTGGAGGGGGGGGGGGTGCTCGGGAGTAACGAGCCAGAACAACAAAAAATAATGCTGTAGTAGGTAGGTAGCTAGGTAGTAGTAAAAATCCAAAATGGCCACCGGCTGTCCACAGGGGCCGTGTAGTGTGACGTCACAGGGTATATAGGGCACCTCTCCTAATGGAGATTTCAAAAACTTTGAAGGCATTCAGCAAAGTTTTATATTATAAGCTGAACATAACAAAATTCTGCGCTCTCCCATTGGGTATTGCAAAGGTCCCATTACAATGTCTTAAAGATAAATTCCCTGATAGCTGGACTCATAAGAAGTTAGACTACTTGGGCATTTGTATATCTGCCCCTTCCTCTGATACGTTTAAAGATAACTATGAGAAATTATACCAGTCAATCTTAATGGAACTGACATGGATTGAAAAATTTGAACTTTCCTGGTTAGGTAGATAAGCGGCCTTTAAAATGGACGAAGCGTTGTTTTTGCCATGATGTTTTCACACTAATTTCTCGAGTGTCTGGAATGATCACAAGGCCAACCCCTCATTGGGCATTAGTAAATCTTACCATAAACCTCTTCCCTGTGCAATACAGAACGATAATCGCCCACATTCTAATTGCAGCCAGGCTGATAATTGCTAATGTCCTCTAAAACGTTTAATGTATGGGATGTTATTAATAGAGTATGCAGTCATTATATCTATGAGAGGGCTTTCGCCATCTCATCACAGAATATCACGGTTTTCGATACCAGGTGGTCCTATTGGAATAATATGTTTAATGTTGAGAATCTCTAGAATCTGATTCAAGTACACGATTAATAACAGGTGACGGTGCATCGGTTAGAGTCAACATGATTCTGAATTTGAGCTCTGTTGTTTCTTTACCCTTTTTCTACCTTTCTGTCAAGGCTCCCAGGTATGACCAGAGGTGTGTGACTGATGCAGGGAAACGCAGACTTCAGATATGTGATAAACAATATAATTTATTAACACTAACCATACAAACATAAACGCAGTGCAATACTAAACATAATACAGTGCAAACAAACCAAACCAACCACCCACAGATAACAGTACATACAAACAAGCGTCGTCAGGCAGGCCGGGTCAATATCAATTGGGCAGGTAGGTACAGGGGGAGCAAGCGGAGAATGGTCGGGGTCACAGGCCAGGTTCAGCAGGTAGCAAGCAGCGTAGTACAGAGGGTCAGGCAGAGGGATGGTCAGGGTCACAAGCCAGGGATCAAAACAGGTAGCAAGCAGTGTAGTACAGAGGGTCAGGCAGAGGGATGGTCAGGGTCACAAGCCAGGGATCAGAGCAGGAGAAGACAGCAGCAGTTCAGATCAGGCAGGGTCAGCAAAGGGACAGAAACAGGATGCAGGACAGATACAGGGCCCAGGACAAACACAACACCAAGGCAGAGTCTGCAAGTCTGGCCATCCCTTAAATACACCAGTATCATCAGTTCCAGGTGTTAGCTGGCTGAAAGATTGAGTCTCTGATTGCTGGGAGCACCCGCTGGCCAGCCCTGGTACTGCAGATCAAAAGGCAGGTGAGTCCCACCATTGCTGGCCAGTCCATTCCTAACAGTACCCCCCCCTCAAGGAGCGGCCTCAGGACGCTCCAAACAGTCCTAGCTGGGCAAAATGTTCCACCGCCCGGGTCTGGCAACTGGCGGGATATCAAAGACTGGCACACCGGGCAGGACTCCGGGCAGCGGCACACCGGGCTGGACTCCGGGCAGAGGCACACCGGGCTGGAGTCCGGGCAGAGGCACATCGAGCAGAGGCACATCGGGCAGGACTCCGGGCAGAGGCACATCGGGCAGAGGCACATCGGGCAGAGGCACACCGGGCAGAGGCACACCGGGCAGAGGCACACCGGGCAGAGGCACATCGGGCAGAGGCACATCGGGCAGGACTCCGGGCAGAGGCACATCGGGCAGGACTCCGGGCAGAGGCACATCGGGCAGGACTCCGGGCAGAGGCACATTGGATTACCAGGCGAAGCAGCAGGCAGCGGGCCACCGGGCGGAGCAGCAGGCACCGGGCCCCCGGGCGGATCAGCAGGCACCGGGCCCCCGGGCGGATCAGCAGGCACCGGGCCCCCGGGCGGATCAGCAGGCACCGGGCCCCCGGGCGGATCAGCAGGCACCGGGCCCCCGGGCGAGGCATCCGGCATCGGGCCCCCGGGCGGAGCAGCAGGCACCGGGCCCCCGGGCGAGGCATCGGGCCCCCGGGCGGGGCGGCAGGCATCGGGCCCCCGGGCGGAGCAGCAGGCACCGGGCCCCCGGGCGGAGCAGCAGGCACCGGGCCCCCGGGCGGAGCAGCAGGCACCGGGCCCCCGGGAGGGGCGAAAGGCATCGGGCCCCCGGGCGGGGCGAAAGGCATCGTGCCCCCAGGCGGAGCGACAGGTCTCGGGCCCTCAGGCGGAGCGGCGGGCGCCGGACCCCCAGATGGAGCGACAGGTCTCGGGCCCTCAGGCGGAGCGGCGGGCGCCGGACCCCCAGGTGGAGCGACAGGTCTCGGGCCCTCAGGCGGAGCGGCGGGCGCCGGACCCCCAGGTGGAGCTCCAGGTCTCGGGCCCTCAAGCGGAGCGGCGGGCGCTGGACCCCCAGGCGGAGCGACAGGTCTCGGGCCCTCAGGCGGAGCGGCGGGCGCCGGACCCCCAGGTGGAGCGACAGGTCTCGGGCCCTCAGGCGGAGCGGTGGGCGCCGGACCCCCAGGCGGAGCGACAGGTCTCGGGCCCTCAGGCGGAGCGGCGGGCGCCGGACACCCAGGAGGAGCGACAGGTCTCGGGCCCTCAAGCGGAGCGGCGGGCGCCGGACCCCCAGGCGGAGCGACAGGTCTCGGGCCCTCAGGCGGAGTGGCGGGCGCCGGACCCCCAGGCGGAGCGACAGGTCTCGGGCCCTTAGGCGGAACAACAGGTCTCAGGCCCCCAGGCGGGGCGGCGGGCACCGAGTCACCAGGCACAACAGTGGGCTCCGAGTCAACTGGGATGACCGCTGGCACTGGGTCAGACATTGGATCGTCTGGCTGGACAGCGGGCATCGGGTCACCAGGCATCAGGTCATTTGGCTCAACAGCGGGCACCGCGTCATCTGGCAAGGCAGTGGGCTCCGAGTCAACTGGTATGACCGTGGGCACTGGGTCAGACATTGGATCGTCTGACTGGACAGCGGGCATCGGGTCACCAGGCATCAGGTCATTTGGCTCGACAGCGGGCACCGCGTCATCTGGCAAGGCAGTGGGCTCCGAGTCAACAGGCACGACAGTGAGCACCGGGTCATCAGGTACCGGATTGTCCGGCTCGACAGCGGGCATTGGGTCACCAGGTATGACAGCGGGCACTGGGTCACCAGGCATCAGGTCATTTGGCTTGTCAGCGGGCACCGCGTCATCTGGCAAGGCAGTGGGCACCGGGTCACCAGGCATTGGATCGTCTGGCTCGACAGCGGGCATCGGGTCACCAGGTATGACAGCGGGCCCTGGGTCACCAGGCATCAGGTCATTTGGCTCGCCAGCGGGCACCGCGTCATCTGGCAAGGCAGTGGGCACCAAGTCACCAGGTACGACAGCGGGCTCTGAGTCAATTGGCACGACAGCGGGCACCGGATCAGGTACCGGATCGTCTGGATCAACAGCGGGCATCGAGTCAACTGGCCCAATAGGATCGTCAGGCTGGATCAGTTCATCATGCTTGGTAGAGGCATCCGGCTGAATGCCGGCGTCCGGCCGAGTAGAGGCTTCAGGCCGAGTAGAGGCTTCAGGCCGAGTAGAGGCTTCAGGCCGAGTAGAGGCACCAGGCTGAACCACGGAAGGCAGGTTCTCAGACGGCAGGTTCACCGGTTTGGATACTGGCAGGATGGTATTGGTTGGAAAGAATTTTCGCTTTTTTCTGGTTTTAACTACTGGAGCACTGCAAGTAAACGCAGGTCTGCAAACGAATGGAGCAGCTGGAGACAGAGAAGAGCTGGAGGATGGAACGGGAGAGGGAGCAGTTGCTACAGAGGGCTCTTTTACAGGGCTAAAGGCAGGATAGGTGCAGCGAGTGGGAACAGGGGACTGACATGCGGTAGATAGGAGGGCAGGAGGAGCTGTTGGGAATGCAGGAATAGAGTTTTGAGGAAATAGATTAGAAGCAGGACTGGGTCTTTGTAAGCTGACTGAGGCTGGGTGTAACAAATCTGTCCATGTCTGCAGTATGGGTTGAACAAAGCTGAGCTTACACAAAGCCTGTCTGGTCAATGACTGCACTGCGTTTATACAATCTCTTAGTGTCTGTGGTGAACATGTGGAATAACGCTCCAGAAAGTAACCCACATCATCCTCTAATAACCACACCAGGGACTCTACCTGGTCTGCACTAAATGGCGGCAAAAATTCATCCCTGCATTCGGGGGTACCAGATGAAACCAACTCAGCACAAACCTCAATCAAAGGCTGCACCTCAGAGAACTCTGTGCCCTGATCTACTAGAACATGAGCGAGCCGTATACATTCTAGCAGTTCATCCCGGGGATACTCCTTCAGAGTTTGATAAGCATACTCCCTGTCATCAAGCACTAGCAGATATAAATACTCAACCTCATCAAGATCCATCCTTCCCATCAACAAGCCAAGATGGCTTCCCTGTGCAGCCACTTCTGGTCAGGATTGGCCTTGGTGTAATGTCAAGGCTCCCAGGTGTGACCAGAGGTGTGTGACTGATGCAGGGAAACGCAGACTTCAGATATGTGATAAACAATATAATTTATTAACACTAACCATACAAACATAAACGCAGTGCAATACTAAACATAATACAGTGCAAACAAACCCAACTAACCACCCACAGATAACAGTACATACAAGCAAGCGTCGTCAGGCAGGCCGGGTCAATATCAATTGGGCAGGTAGGTACAGGGGGAGCAAGCAGAGAATGGTCGGGGTCACAGGCCAGGTTCAGCAGGTAGCAAGCAGCGTAGTACAGAGGGTCAGGCAGAAGGATGGTCAGGGTCACAAGCCAGGGATCAAAACAGGTAGCAAGCAGCGTAGTACAGAGGGTCAGGCAGAGGGATGGTCAGGGTCACAAGCCAGGGATCAGAGCAGGAGAAGACAGCAGCAGTTCAGATCAGGCAGGGTCAGCAAAGGGACAGAAACAGGATGCAGGACAGATACAGGGCCCAGGACAAACACAACACCAAGGCAGAGTCTGCAAGTCTGGCCATCCCTTAAATACACCAGTATCATCAGTTCCAGGTGTTAGCTGGCTGAAAGGTTGAGTCTCTGATTGCTGGGAGCACCCGCTGGCCAGCCCTGGTACTGCAGATCAAAAGGCAGGTGAGTCCCACCATTGCTGGCCAGTCCATTCCTAACACTTTCTATCTTTCTGATTTGCTCATTATATACTACTTATAAGCAGGACTATATCTTTTGTCTACGCTGAAGAAAAATCTGCTGATTGCACTGTGTATGTTAAGTCTGTATTATCTGGTCAAAGCATTATTATGAATGTACGACGTTGTATATACATTTCTTGGTTTCATACATGGCTTTGTATGTTATCAATCCTAGTTTGGTGGATCAGGGCAAATATCCGAGTGTATTATCACTCTTACAATCAGAATTAACTCTCTACCTATTTTCTAACTTCATATGCTTTGTTAAAATTCAATAAAAAAGAATTGGAAAGAAAAAGTCTAGCTTGTCCCTCTCACCTCCTTTGTATTATCTGGTCAAAGTATTATTATGAATGTACGATGTTGTATATACATTTCTTGGTTTGATATGTTATATATACAGTATATATGTTGCTTTGTATGCAGGGGCGGACTGACAACTCATGGGGCCCCCGGGCAATAGGGGATCATGGGGCCCCTGTGTCTTTGCCCAAACTCAAAAAAGCCTAAGAAAAAGGTACCAGGGGCATCTCATGGGGCCCCCTCCTGACCCCGGGCCCTCGGGCAGTGCCCGAGTTTCCAAATTGTCAGAGCGCCCCTGTTTGTATGTTATTATCAATCCTAGTTTGGTGGATCAGGGCAAATATCCGAGTGTATTATCACCTGGCAGGCATTTGCAAGGCGTTTATGAAGCGTTAAAACCATTAAACTTTATTATAGGCATTTGTGGTGCAGTTTTAACACTCGGAAAACGCCTGTCAAACGGCTCAAAAATGCATTTGGGGAGCATTTGGGTAAGTGTTTGAGGAGCGTTAAAAACACTTCCCAATTGCCTGTCTAACGCCTGTCAAATGTTATAGGTGCGTTTGGGAAGAGTTAGAAATTAGTCAAGTGTGAACGAGCCCTTAAAGCTTCTAAATATCAGCAGCATGTGTGCATGGACACATAGGATAACATGGATGGGCATTTGGAAGCTGTAAAAAAAAACTCCTGACGCCCCTAAACTGTTCACTGAACAATAAGTCCTCCTGCACATGGGATGTTTTTACAGCAGCTGTTTTGTATGCTCCTCATTAGGCTCCATCACACTGGGGGGGGGGGGGGGCGGGCGTTTTAATAAATCTGGTAGCATTAGCTGTGTAAAGTCACATTAGAAATGCCAGTTTTTCAGCGTTTTTTATCATTTTTGCATTAGTGTTTAGCTGTGTTTTTCCGCGTTTGCGGTTTTTATAGTTCTTTAGTGTTTTTTTACCCCCCAAATTTTTTTCGCTCAAAAAAAGTCCAAAAACACCAGTTTGCCACGTTTTGCTGTGATTTTCAGTGTCAGAGCATTTTCACAGCTAAAAAACTCCTCTAGAAACCCACTAGTTCTGTTTTTTTTCCAGCCAAAAAACACCCCTGCCAAAAAACGCTAATTCCAGCCTATGTCTGCATGGACACCTAGGGTAACATGCTGGGGGGTTTACTGGCTGTAGAAAAAGACGTCAAAAGCCAAAAACAGCCGCTGTAAAAACATCCCATGTGCAGGAGGACTTATGGTTCAGTGAACAGTTTAGGGGCGTCAGGAGTTTTTTTTACAGCTTCCAAACGGCCCTCCATGTTATCCTATGTGTCCATGCACACATGCTGCTGATATTTAGAAGCTTTAACCTCCCTGGCGGTATTCCCGAGTGTAGCTCGGGGTAAAATTTCAGTACCAAAAGCGGTAACCCCGAGCTACACTCGGGCTTACTATGCGGCGTTGCTCAGGGATTCCCTGCAGCACTTACCTTGTCCTTCACTCCCACGATGCGTCCCCTGCAGTGTCCCCGGCCATCTCCTCCGGCCGATGCCGGCATCTGGCTTCTGTGTTCCGGTCCCTGTGACGTCGGGACGTACGGGCGCCGGAACCGGCGGC